>NW_028227892.1:0-59526 GCF_978045245.1 Mus caroli | reverse complement strand
TCAGCATATTCCAGTTCCTACAATTTGATTTTCTAATTTTTTGACTTTTTCAGGGTTTCTCATCATATTTCAGGTACTACAAGTTTTATCTTATTTTTAGACTTTTTCAGTGTTTCTCACCATATTCTAGGTACTACAGTGTGATTTTCTCATTTTTCGACTTTTTCAGGGTTTCTCACCATATTCCAAGTCCTACAGTGTGATTTTCTCATTTTTAGACTTTTTCTGGGTTTCTCATCATATTCCAAGTCCTAGAGTGTGATATTCTCATTTTTCGACTTTTTCAGTGTTTCTCACCATATTGCATGTACTACAAGTTTTATTTTCTTATTTTTGAACTGCTTCAGGGTTTCTCACCATATTCCAGGTCCTACTGTGTGATTTTCTCATTTTAATACTTTTTTAGTGTTTCTCACCATATACCAGGTACTACAGTTTGATTTTCTAATTTTTCGACCTTTTCAGGGTTTCTCACCATATCCCAAGTCCTACAGTGTGATTTTCTCATTTTAAGACTTTTTCAGGGTCTCTCACCATATTGCAAGTCCTACAAGTGTGTATTTCTTTTTTTTTTTTTTGACTTTTTCATGACTTCTCACCATATTCCAGCTCCTACAGTGTCATTTTCTCATTTTTCGACATTTTCAGGGTTTCTTACCATATTCCAGGTCCTACAGTGTGATTATCTCATTTTAAGACTTTTTCTGTGTTTCTCATCATATTCTGGATCCTAGTGCATGATTTTCTCATTTTTCGACTTTTTGAGGGTTTCTCACCATATTCCAAGTCCTACAGTGTGATTTTCTCATTTTTTGAATTTTTCAGGGTTTCTCATCATATTCCAAATCCTAGAGTGTGATATTCTCATTTTTCGACTTTTTCAGTGTTTGTCACCATATTGCATGTACTACAAGTTTGATTTTCTTATATTTCGACTGTTTCAGGGTTTCTCACCTCATTCCAGGTCCTACTGGGTGATTTTCTCATTTTAATACTTTTTTAGTGTTTCTCACCATATTCCAGGTACTACAGTGTGATTTTTTCATTTTTTGACTTTTTCACGGTTTCTCATCATATTCCAAGTCCTAGAGTGTGATTTTTGCCTTTTTCGTATTTTTCAGGGTTTCTCAACATATTCCAGGTCCTACAGTTTGATTTTCTCATTTTTCGACTTTTTCAGGGTTTCTCACCAGCTTCCAGGTCCTACTGCGTGATTTTCTCATTTTTCGACTTTTTTCAGGATTTCTCACCATATTCTGGGTCCTACTACATGATTTTCTCATTTTTCGATGTTTCAGGGTTTCTCACCATATTCCAGTCCTAGAGTGTGATTTTCTCATTTTTTAACTTTTTCAGGGTTTCTTACGGTATTCCAGGTTCTACATTGTCATTTTCTCATTTTTCGAATATTTCAGGTTTTCTCAACATATTCCAGGCCCTACACTGTCATTTTATAATTTGCGACTTTTTCAGAGTTTCTACCCATATTCCATGTACTACAGTGTGATTTTTCTCATTTTTTGACCTTTTCAGGGTTTCTCACCATATTTAGGTCCTACTGTGTGATTTTCTCATTTTTTGAATTTTTCAGTGTTTCTCACCATATTCCAGGTCCTACAGTGTGGTTTTCTCATTTTTCAACTTTTTCAGGGTTTCTCACCATATTGGAGGTCCTACAATTGTGATATTCTAATTTTTTAACCTTTTCAGGGTTTCTCTCCATATTCCAGCTCCTACAGTGTATTTTTCTCATTTTTTTACTTTTTCACGGTTTCTCATCATATTCGAAGTCCTACAGTGTGATTTTCTCATTTTTCGACTTTTTTAGGGTTCCTCACCATATTTCAGGTACTACAAGTTTTATCTTATTTTTAGACTTTTTCAGTGTTTCTCACCATATTCCAGGTACTACAGTGTGATTTTCTCATTTTTTGACTTTATTTTCAGGGTTTCTCATCGTATTCCAAATCCTAGAGTGTGATTTTCGCATTTTTCGAATTTTTCAGGGATTCTCAGCATATTCCAGTTCCTACAATTTGATTTTCTAATTTTTTGACTTTTTCAGGGTTTCTCATCATATTTCAGGTACTACAAGTTTTATCTTATTTTTAGACTTTTTCAGTGTTTCTCACCATATTCTAGGTACTACAGTGTGATTTTCTCATTTTTCGACTTTTTCAGGGTTTCTCACCATATTCCAAGTCCTACAGTGTGATTTTCTCATTTTTAGACTTTTTCTGGGTTTCTCATCATATTCCAAGTCCTAGAGTGTGATATTCTCATTTTTCGACTTTTTCAGTGTTTCTCACCATATTGCATGTACTACAAGTTTTATTTTCTTATTTTTGAACTGCTTCATGGTTTCTCACCATATTCCAGGTCCTACTGTGTGATTTTCTCATTTTAATACTTTTTTAGTGTTTCTCACCATATACCAGGTACTACAGTTTGATTTTCTAATTTTTCGACCTTTTCAGTGTTTCTCACCATATCCCAAGTCCTACAGTGTGATTTTCTCATTTTAAGACTTTTTCAGGGTCTCTCACCATATTGCAAGTCCTACAAGTGTGTATTTCTTTTTTTTTTTTTTTTTTGACTTTTTCATGACTTCTCACCATATTCCAGCTCCTACAGTGTCATTTTCTCATTTTTCGACATTTTCAGGGTTTCTTACCATATTCCAGGTCCTACAGTGTGATTTTCTCATTTTAAGACTTTTTCTGTGTTTCTCATCATATTCTGGATCCTAGTGCATGATTTTCTCATTTTTCGACTTTTTGAGGGTTTCTCACCATATTCCAAGTCCTACAGTGTGATTTTCTCATTTTTTGAATTTTTCAGGGTTTCTCATCATATTCCAAATCCTAGAGTGTGATATTCTCATTTTTCGACTTTTTCAGTGTTTGTCACCATATTGCATGTACTACAAGTTTGATTTTCTTATATTTCGACTGTTTCAGGGTTTCTCACCTCATTCCAGGTCCTACTGGGTGATTTTCTCATTTTAATACTTTTTTAGTGTTTCTCACCATATTCCAGGTACTACAGTGTGATTTTTTCATTTTTTGACTTTTTCACGGTTTCTCATCATATTCCAAGTCCTAGAGTGTGATTTTTGCCTTTTTCGTATTTTTCAGGGTTTCTCAACATATTCCAGGTCCTACAGTTTGATTTTCTCATTTTTCGACTTTTTCAGGGTTTCTCACCAGCTTCCAGGTCCTACTGCGTGATTTTCTCATTTTTCGACTTTTTTCAGGATTTCTCACCATATTCTGGGTCCTACTACATGATTTTCTCATTTTTCGATGTTTCAGGGTTTCTCACCATATTCCAGTCCTAGAGTGTGATTTTCTCATTTTTTAACTTTTTCAGGGTTTCTTACGGTATTCCAGGTTCTACATTGTCATTTTCTCATTTTTCGAATATTTCAGGTTTTCTCAACATATTCCAGGCCCTACACTGTCATTTTATAATTTGCGACTTTTTCAGAGTTTCTACCCATATTCCATGTACTACAGTGTGATTTTTCTCATTTTTTGACCTTTTCAGGGTTTCTCACCATATTTAGGTCCTACTGTGTGATTTTCTCATTTTTTGAATTTTTCAGTGTTTCTCACCATATTCCAGGTCCTACAGTGTGGTTTTCTCATTTTTCAACTTTTTCAGGGTTTCTCACCATATTGGAGGTCCTACAATTGTGATATTCTAATTTTTTAACCTTTTCAGGGTTTCTCTCCATATTCCAGCTCCTACAGTGTATTTTTCTCATTTTTTTACTTTTTCACGGTTTCTCATCATATTCGAAGTCCTACAGTGTGATTTTCTCATTTTTCGACTTTTTTAGGGTTCCTCACCATATTTCAGGTACTACAAGTTTTATCTTATTTTTAGACTTTTTCAGTGTTTCTCACCATATTCCAGGTACTACAGTGTGATTTTCTCATTTTTTGACTTTATTTTCAGGGTTTCTCATCGTCCAAATCCTAGAGTGTGATTTTCGCATTTTTCGAATTTTTCAGGGATTCTCAGCATATTCCAGTTCCTACAATTTGATTTTCTAATTTTTTGACTTTTTCAGGGTTTCTCATCATATTTCAGGTACTACAAGTTTTATCTTATTTTTAGACTTTTTCAGTGTTTCTCACCATATTCTAGGTACTACAGTGTGATTTTCTCATTTTTCGACTTTTTCAGGGTTTCTCACCATATTCCAAGTCCTACAGTGTGATTTTCTCATTTTTAGACTTTTTCTGGGTTTCTCATCATATTCCAAGTCCTAGAGTGTGATATTCTCATTTTTCGACTTTTTCAGTGTTTCTCACCATATTGCATGTACTACAAGTTTTATTTTCTTATTTTTGAACTGCTTCATGGTTTCTCACCATATTCCAGGTCCTACTGTGTGATTTTCTCATTTTAATACTTTTTTAGTGTTTCTCACCATATACCAGGTACTACAGTTTGATTTTCTAATTTTTCGACCTTTTCAGTGTTTCTCACCATATCCCAAGTCCTACAGTGTGATTTTCTCATTTTAAGACTTTTTCAGGGTCTCTCACCATATTGCAAGTCCTACAAGTGTGTATTTCTTTTTTTTTTTTTTTTTGACTTTTTCATGACTTCTCACCATATTCCAGCTCCTACAGTGTCATTTTCTCATTTTTCGACATTTTCAGGGTTTCTTACCATATTCCAGGTCCTACAGTGTGATTTTCTCATTTTAAGACTTTTTCTGTGTTTCTCATCATATTCTGGATCCTAGTGCATGATTTTCTCATTTTTCGACTTTTTGAGGGTTTCTCACCATATTCCAAGTCCTACAGTGTGATTTTCTCATTTTTTGAATTTTTCAGGGTTTCTCATCATATTCCAAATCCTAGAGTGTGATATTCTCATTTTTCGACTTTTTCAGTGTTTGTCACCATATTGCAGGTACTACAAGTTTGATTTTCTTATATTTCGACTCTTTCAGGGTTTCTCACCTCATTCCAGGTCCTACTGGGTGATTTTCTCATTTTAATACTTTTTTAGTGTTTCTCACCATATTCCAGGTACTACAGTGTGATTTTTTCATTTTTTGACTTTTTCACGGTTCTCATCATATTCCAAGTCCTAGAGTGTGATTTTTGCCTTTTTCGTATTTTTCAGGGTTTCTCAACATATTCCAGGTCCTACAGTTTGATTTTCTCATTTTTCGACTTTTTCAGGGTTTCTCACCAGCTTCCAGGTCCTACTGCGTGATTTTCTCATTTTTCGACTTTTTTCAGGATTTCTCACCATATTCTGGGTCCTACTACATGATTTTCTCATTTTTCGATGTTTCAGGGTTTCTCACCATATTCCAGTCCTAGAGTGTGATTTTCTCATTTTTTAACTTTTTCAGGGTTTCTTACGGTATTCCAGGTTCTACATTGTCATTTTCTCATTTTTCGAATATTTCAGGTTTTCTCAACATATTCCAGGCCCTACACTGTCATTTTATAATTTGCGACTTTTTCAGAGTTTCTACCCATATTCCATGTACTACAGTGTGATTTTTCTCATTTTTTGACCTTTTCAGGGTTTCTCACCATATTTAGGTCCTACTGTGGGATTTTCTCATTTTTTGAATTTTTCAGTGTTTCTCACCATATTCCAGGTCCTACAGTGTGGTTTTCTTATTTTTCAACTTTTTCAGGGTTTCTCACCATATTGGAGGTCCTACAATTGTGATATTCTAATTTTTTAACCTTTTCAGGGTTTCTCTCCATATTCCAGCTCCTACAGTGTATTTTTCTCATTTTTTTACTTTTTCACGGTTTCTCATCATATTCGAAGTCCTACAGTGTGATTTTCTCATTTTTCGACTTTTTTAGGGTTCCTCACCATATTTCAGGTACTACAAGTTTTATCTTATTTTTAGACTTTTTCAGTGTTTCTCACCATATTCCAGGTACTACAGTGTGATTTTCTCATTTTTTGACTTTATTTTCAGGGTTTCTCATCGTCCAAGTCCTAGAGTGTGATTTTCGCATTTTTCGAATTTTTCAGGGATTCTCAGCATATTCCAGTTCCTACAATTTGATTTTCTAATTTTTTGACTTTTTCAGGGTTTCTCATCATATTTCAGGTACTACAAGTTTTATCTTATTTTTAGACTTTTTCAGTGTTTCTCACCATATTCTAGGTACTACAGTGTGATTTTCTCATTTTTCGACTTTTTCAGGGTTTCTCACCATATTCCAAGTCCTACAGTGTGATTTTCTCATTTTTAGACTTTTTCTGGGTTTCTCATCATATTCCAAGTCCTAGAGTGTGATATTCTCATTTTTCGACTTTTTCAGTGTTTCTCACCATATTGCATGTACTACAAGTTTTATTTTCTTATTTTTGAACTGCTTCATGGTTTCTCACCATATTCCAGGTCCTACTGTGTGATTTTCTCATTTTAATACTTTTTTAGTGTTTCTCACCATATACCAGGTACTACAGTTTGATTTTCTAATTTTTCGACCTTTTCAGTGTTTCTCACCATATCCCAAGTCCTACAGTGTGATTTTCTCATTTTAAGACTTTTTCAGGGTCTCTCACCATATTGCAAGTCCTACAAGTGTGTATTTCTTTTTTTTTTTTTTTTGACTTTTTCATGACTTCTCACCATATTCCAGCTCCTACAGTGTCATTTTCTCATTTTTCGACATTTTCAGGGTTTCTTACCATATTCCAGGTCCTACAGTGTGATTTTCTCATTTTAAGACTTTTTCTGTGTTTCTCATCATATTCTGGATCCTAGTGCATGATTTTCTCATTTTTCGACTTTTTGAGGGTTTCTCACCATATTCCAAGTCCTACAGTGTGATTTTCTCATTTTTTGAATTTTTCAGGGTTTCTCATCATATTCCAAATCCTAGAGTGTGATATTCTCATTTTTCGACTTTTTCAGTGTTTGTCACCATATTGCATGTACTACAAGTTTGATTTTCTTATATTTCGACTGTTTCAGGGTTTCTCACCTCATTCCAGGTCCTACTGGGTGATTTTCTCATTTTAATACTTTTTTAGTGTTTCTCACCATATTCCAGGTACTACAGTGTGATTTTTTCATTTTTTGACTTTTTCACGGTTTCTCATCATATTCCAAGTCCTAGAGTGTGATTTTTGCCTTTTTCGTATTTTTCAGGGTTTCTCAACATATTCCAGGTCCTACAGTTTGATTTTCTCATTTTTCGACTTTTTCAGGGTTTCTCACCAGCTTCCAGGTCCTACTGCGTGATTTTCTCATTTTTCGACTTTTTTCAGGATTTCTCACCATATTCTGGGTCCTACTACATGATTTTCTCATTTTTCGATGTTTCAGGGTTTCTCACCATATTCCAGTCCTAGAGTGTGATTTTCTCATTTTTTAACTTTTTCAGGGTTTCTTACGGTATTCCAGGTTCTACATTGTCATTTTCTCATTTTTCGAATATTTCAGGTTTTCTCAACATATTCCAGGCCCTACACTGTCATTTTATAATTTGCGACTTTTTCAGAGTTTCTACCCATATTCCATGTACTACAGTGTGATTTTTCTCATTTTTTGACCTTTTCAGGGTTTCTCACCATATTTAGGTCCTACTGTGTGATTTTCTCATTTTTTGAATTTTTCAGTGTTTCTCACCATATTCCAGGTCCTACAGTGTGGTTTTCTCATTTTTCAACTTTTTCAGGGTTTCTCACCATATTGGAGGTCCTACAATTGTGATATTCTAATTTTTTAACCTTTTCAGGGTTTCTCTCCATATTCCAGCTCCTACAGTGTATTTTTCTCATTTTTTTACTTTTTCACGGTTTCTCATCATATTCGAAGTCCTACAGTGTGATTTTCTCATTTTTCGACTTTTTTAGGGTTCCTCACCATATTTCAGGTACTACAAGTTTTATCTTATTTTTAGACTTTTTCAGTGTTTCTCACCATATTCCAGGTACTACAGTGTGATTTTCTCATTTTTTGACTTTTTCAGGGTTTCTCATCGTATTCCAAGTCCTAGAGTGTGATTTTCGCATTTTTCGAATTTTTCAGGGATTCTCAGCATATTCCAGTTCCTACAATTTGATTTTCTAATTTTTTGACTTTTTCAGGGTTTCTCATCATATTTCAGGTACTACAAGTTTTATCTTATTTTTAGACTTTTTCAGTGTTTCTCACCATATTCTAGGTACTACAGTGTGATTTTCTCATTTTTCGACTTTTTCAGGGTTTCTCACCATATTCCAAGTCCTACAGTGTGATTTTCTCATTTTTAGACTTTTTCTGGGTTTCTCATCATATTCCAAGTCCTAGAGTGTGATATTCTCATTTTTCGACTTTTTCAGTGTTTCTCACCATATTGCATGTACTACAAGTTTTATTTTCTTATTTTTGAACTGCTTCATGGTTTCTCACCATATTCCAGGTCCTACTGTGTGATTTTCTCATTTTAATACTTTTTTAGTGTTTCTCACCATATACCAGGTACTACAGTTTGATTTTCTAATTTTTCGACCTTTTCAGTGTTTCTCACCATATCCCAAGTCCTACAGTGTGATTTTCTCATTTTAAGACTTTTTCAGGGTCTCTCACCATATTGCAAGTCCTACAAGTGTGTATTTCTTTTTTTTTTTTTTTGACTTTTTCATGACTTCTCACCATATTCCAGCTCCTACAGTGTCATTTTCTCATTTTTCGACATTTTCAGGGTTTCCTACCATATTCCAGGTCCTACAGTGTGATTTTCTCATTTTAAGACTTTTTCTGTGTTTCTCATCATATTCTGGATCCTAGTGCATGATTTTCTCATTTTTCGACTTTTTGAGGGTTTCTCACCATATTCCAAGTCCTACAGTGTGATTTTCTCATTTTTTGAATTTTTCAGGGTTTCTCATCATATTCCAAATCCTAGAGTGTGATATTCTCATTTTTCGACTTTTTCAGTGTTTGTCACCATATTGCATGTACTACAAGTTTGATTTTCTTATATTTCGACTGTTTCAGGGTTTCTCACCTCATTCCAGGTCCTACTGGGTGATTTTCTCATTTTAATACTTTTTTAGTGTTTCTCACCATATTCCAGGTACTACAGTGTGATTTTTTCATTTTTTGACTTTTTCACGGTTTCTCATCATATTCCAAGTCCTAGAGTGTGATTTTTGCCTTTTTCGTATTTTTCAGGGTTTCTCAACATATTCCAGGTCCTACAGTTTGATTTTCTCATTTTTCGACTTTTTCAGGGTTTCTCACCAGCTTCCAGGTCCTACTGCGTGATTTTCTCATTTTTCGACTTTTTTCAGGATTTCTCACCATATTCTGGGTCCTACTACATGATTTTCTCATTTTTCGATGTTTCAGGGTTTCTCACCATATTCCAGTCCTAGAGTGTGATTTTCTCATTTTTTAACTTTTTCAGGGTTTCTTACGGTATTCCAGGTTCTACATTGTCATTTTCTCATTTTTCGAATATTTCAGGTTTTCTCAACATATTCCAGGCCCTACACTGTCATTTTATAATTTGCGACTTTTTCAGAGTTTCTACCCATATTCCATGTACTACAGTGTGATTTTTCTCATTTTTTGACCTTTTCAGGGTTTCTCACCATATTCCAGGTCCTAAGGTGTGATTTTCTCATTTTAAGACTTTTTCAGTATTTTTCACCATATTCCAAGTACTACAGTGTGATTTTCTATTTTAAGACTTTTTCAGTGTTTCTCACCAAATCCCAGGTCCTACTGCGTGATTTTCTCATTTTTCGACTTTTTCAGTGTTTCTCACCATATTCCAAGTCCTACAGTGTGATTTTCTCATTTTTCGACTTTTTCAGGGTTTCTCACCATATTCCAAGTCCTACAGTGTGATTTTCTCATTTTTTGACTTTTTCAGGGTTTCTCAACATATTCCAAGTCCTAGAGTGTGATTTTTGCTTTTTTCGAATTTTTCAGGGTTTCTCACCATATTCCAGATCCTACAGATTGATTTTCTCATTTTTCGACTTTTTCAGGGTTTCTCACCAGCTTCCAGGTCCTACTGCGTGATTTTCTTATTTTTTGACTTTTTTTTTCAGGGTTTCTCACCATATTCTGGGTCCTACTGCATGATTTTCTCATTTTTCGACATTTTCAGGGTTTCTCACCATATTCCAAGTCCTAGAGTGTGATATTCTCATTTAAGACTTTTTCAGTGTTTCTCACCATATTCCAGGTACTCCTGCATGCTTTTCTCATTTTTCGACTTTTTCAGGGTTTCTCACCATATTCCAAATCCTACAGTGTGATTTTTCATTTTTTGACTTTTTCAGGGTTACTCATCTTATTCCAAGCCACACCCATCTTTAAATTTTTAGAAGAAAATGTGAGGCTGTGTTTATATACATCATATGCAGATCGTAAGAGGGATTTAGATTCTCCAGAATCTGACACCCTCTTCTGGAGTGTCTAAAGATAGCTACAGTTTACTTATATATAATAAATAAATAAATAAATAAATAAATAAATAAATAAATAAATATATAAATAAACATTTTTTTAAAAAGGATAAGAAAGAAAGAAAGACCAGGCAGGCCTGCCATCCTTATCTCTGTCTGTCTGTCTGTCTGTCTGTCTGTCTGTCTGATACCCTGGAACTGGAGAAGGGCCACCATAGTTGCTGGTAGTTGATCCCAGATTCTCTAGAAGAGGAGACAATGCTGTTAATTGTTTTGTTTTGTTTTTCACTGTTTTTTTTTATTACATATTTTCCTCAATTATATTTCCAATGCTATCCCAAAAGTCCCCCATACCTCCCGCCACTTCCCTACCCTCCCATTCTTCTCAGTGGCCCCACACATCTTTAAATTTTTAGAAGTATACGTGAGTCTGTGTTTATGTACATAATATGCAGGCCAAAAGAGGGATTTAGATTCTCCAGAATCTGACACCGTCTTCTGGAGTGTCTGAAGACAGCTAGAGTGTACTTATATCTAATAAATACATAAATAAAAAAATAAGCAAACATTTTTTCAAAAGGATAAGAAAGAAAGAAAGACCAGGCAAGCCTGCCATCCTTATCTCTGTCTGTCTGTCTGACAGTCTGTCTGATCCCCTGGAACTGGAGGTGGGCCACTATATAGTTGCTGATAGTTGATACCAGGTTCTCTGGAAGTGGAGACAGTGATGGTAATTGTTGAGCCCTTTCAGTGGTCCCACCAATCTTTAAATTTTTAGAAGTATATGTGAGGCTGTGTTTATGTACATCATATGCAGACCATAAGAGGGATTTAGATTCTCCAGAATCTGAAACCCTCTTCTGGAGTGTCTGAAGGCAGCTACAGTGTACTTATATCTAATAAATACATAAATAAATAAATAAATAAATAAATAAATAAATAAATAAATAAACATTTTTTTAAAGGATAAGAAATAAAGAAAGACCAGGCAGGCCTGGCATCCTCATCTCTGTCTGTCTGTCTGTCTGTCTGTCTTTCTGATCCACTGGAACTGGAGATGGGCCACAATATAGTTGCTGGTAGTTGATCCCAGGTTCTCTGGAAGAGGAGACAATGCTGTTAATTGTTGAGCCCTTTCAGTGGCCCCACACATCTTTAAATTTTTGGAAGTAAATGTGAGTCTGTGTTTATGTACATCATATGCACACCATAAGAGGGATTTAGATTATCCAGAATCTGACACCCTCTCCTGGAGTGTCTGAAGACCGCTAAAGTGTACTTATATTTAATAAATACATAAATAAATAAATAAACATTTTTAAAAAGGATGAGAAAGAAAAAAAACCAGGCAGGCCTGCCACCCTTGTCTGTCTGTCTGTCTGTCTTTCTTTCTGATACCTTAGAACTGGAGATGAGCCACCATATAGTTGCTGGTAGTTGATCCCAGGTTGTCTGGAAGAGGAGATAATGCTGTCAATTGTTGAGCCCTTTCAGTGACCCCATACATCTTTAAATTTTTGAAGTATATGTGAGGCTGTGTTTATGTACATCATCTACAGACCATAAGAGGGATTTAGATTCTCCAGAATCTGACACCATCTTCTGGAGTGTCTGAAGACAGACACAGTGTACTTATATCTAATAAATAAATAAATAAATAAATAAATAAATAAATAAATAAATATATAAATAAACATTTTTTAAGAAGGATAAGAAAGAAAGAAAGACCAGGGAGGCCTGCCTTCCTTATCTCTGTCTCTCTGTCTGTCTGTCTGTCTATCTGTCTGATACCCTGGAACTGGAGATGGGCCACCATATAGGTGCTGGAAGTTGAACCCAGGTTCTCTGGAAGAGGAGACAATGCGGTTAATTGTTGAGCCCTTTCAGTGGCTCCACCCATCTGTAAATTTTTAGAAGTATATGTGAGGCTGTGTTTATGTACATCATATGCAGACCATAAGAGGGATTTAGATTCTCCAGAATCTGACACCCTCTTCTGGAGTGTCTGAAGATAGCTACAGTGTACTTTTATCTAATAAATACATAAATAAGTAAATAAACATTTCTTAAAAAGGATAAGAAAGAAAGACCAGGCAGGCCTGCCATCGTTATCTCTATATGTCTGTCTGTCTGTCTCTCTGTCTGATCCTCTGGAACTGGAGATGGGCCACCATATAGTTGCTGGTAGTTGATCCCAGGTTCTCTGGATGAGGAGACAATGCTGTTAATGGTTGAGCCCATACAGTGGCCCCACACATCTTTAATTTTTGGAAGTAAATGTGAGTCTGTGTTTATGTACATCATATTCAGACCATAAGAGGGATTTAGATTCTCCAGAATCTGACACCTTCTTCCTGATGTCTGAAGACAGCTACAGTGTACTTATATCTAATAAATACATAAATAAATAAATAAACATTTCTTAAAAAGGATAAGAAATAAAGAAAGACGAAGCAGGCCTGCCATCCTTATCTCTATCTGTCTGTATGTCTGTCTCTCTGTCTGATCCCCTGGAACAGGAGATGGGCCACCATATAGTTGCTGGTAGTTGATCTCAGGTTCTCTGGAAGTGGAGACAATGCTGTTAATTTTTGAGCCGTTCAGTGGCAACACCCATCTTTAATTTTTAGAAGTAAATGTGAGGCTGTGTTTATGTACATCATATGCAGACAATAAGAGGGATTTAGATTCTCCAGAATCTGACACTCTCTTCTGGAGTGTCTGAAGACAGCTACAGTGTACTTATATCTAATAAATACATAAATAAATAAATAAATAAATAAGCATTATTAAAAAGGATAAGAAAAAAAGAAAGACCAGGAAGGCCTGCCATCCTTATCTCTGTCTGTCTGTCTGTCTGTCTGATACCCTGGAACTGGAGTGGGCCACCATATAGTTGCTGGTAGTTGATCCCAGATTCTCTGCAAGAGGAGACAAGGCTGTAAATTTTTGAGCCCTTTCAGTGGCACCACCCATCTTTAAATTTTTAGAAGTATTTGTGAGGATGTGTTTATGTACATCATATGCAGACCATAAGAGGGATTTACATTCTCCAGAATCTGATCCCTCTTCGGAGTGTCTGAAGACAGCTACAGTGTACTTATATCTAATAAATACATAAATAAATAAATAAACATGTTTTAAAAAGGATAAGAAAGAAAGAAAAACCAGGCAGGCCTGCCATCCTTGTCTGTTTGTCTGTCTGTCTGTCTGATCCCCTGAAACTGGAGATGGGCCACCATATTTTTGCTGGTACTTGATCCCAGGTTCTCTGGAAGAGGAGACAATGCTGTTAATTGTTGAGCCCTTACAGTGGCCCCACCCATCTTTAAATTTTTAGAAGTATATGTGAGGCTGTGTTTATGTACATCATATGCAGACCATAAGAGGGATTTAGATTCTGCAGAATCTGACACCTTCTTCTGGAGTGTCTGAAGACAGCTACAGTGTACTTATATCTAATAAATACATAAATAAATAAATAAGTAAACATTTTTTCAAAAGGATAAGAAAGAAAGAAAGACCAGGCAGGCCTGCCATCCTTATATCTGTCTGTCTGTCTGTCTGTCTGATCCTCTGGAACTGGAGATGGGCCACCATATAGTTGCTGGTAGTTGATCCCAGGTTCTCTGGAAGAGGAGATAATGCTGTTAATTGTTGAGCCCTTTCAGTGGCCCCACCTTTCATTAAAATTTTTGAAGTATATCTGAGCCCTTTCAGTGGCCCCACCCATCTATAAATGTTTAGAAGTATTTGTGAGGCTGTGATTATGTACATCATATGCAGACCATAAGAGGGATTTAGATTCTCCAGAATCTGACACCCTTTTCTGGACTGTCTGAAGACAGCTACAGTGTACTTATATCAAATAAATACATAAATAAATAAATAAATAAATAAATAAATAAATAAATAAATAAATAAACATTTTTTAAAGAGGATAAGTAAGAAAGAAAGACCTGGCAAGCCTGCCATCCTTATCTCTGTCTGTCTGTCTTTCTGTCTGATCCCCTGGAACTGCAGATGGTCCACCATATAGTTGCTGGTAGTTGATCCCAGGTTCTCTGGAAGAGTAGACAATGATGTTAATGGTTGAGCCCTTTCAGTGGTCCCACCCATCTTTAAATTTTTATAATTATATGTGAGGCTGTGTTTATGTACATCATATGCAGACCATAAGAGGGATTTAGATTCTCCAGAATCTGACACCCTCTTCTGGAGTGTCTGAAGACAGCTACAGTGTACTTATATCTAATAAATACATAAATACATAAAAAAATAAATAAATAAACATTTTTAAAACAGGATAAGAAAGAAAGAAAGACCAGGCAGGCCTGCCATTCTTATCTCTGTCTGTCTGTCTGTCTGTCTGTCTGACAGTCTGTCTGATCCCCTGGAACTGGAGGTGGGCCACTATATAGTTGCTGATAGTTGATCCCAGGTTCTCTGGAAGTGGAGACAGTCATGGTAATTTTTGAGCCCTCTCAGTGGCCCCACACATCTTTAAATTTTTAGAAGTATACGTGAGTCTGTGTTTATGTACATCATATGCAGGCCATAAGAGGGAATTAGATTCTCCAGACTCTGACACCCTCTTCTGGAGTGTCTGAAGACAGCTACAGTGTACTTATATCTTATAAATACATAAATAAATAAATAAGTAAACATTTTTTCAAAAGGATAAGAAAGAAAGAAAGACCAGGCAGGCCTGCCATCCATATCTCTGTCTGTCTGTCTGTCTGTCTGTCTGTCTGTCTGTCTGTCTGATCCCCTGGAACTGTAGATGGGCCACCATATAGTTGCTGGTAGTTGAGCCGAGGTTCTCTGGAAGAGGAGACAATGCTGTTCATTGTTGAGCCCTTTCAATGTCCCCACCCATCTTTAAATATTTAGAACTGTATGTTAGGCTGTGTTTATGTACTTCATATGCAGACCATAAGAGGGATTTAGATTCTCCAGAATCTGACACCCTTTTCTGGACTGTCTGAAGACAGCTACAGTGTACTTATATCTAATAAATAAATAAATAAATAAATAAATAAATAAATAAATAAATAAACATTTTTTAAACAGGATAAGTAAGAAAGAAAGACATGGCAGGCCTGCCATCCTTATCTCTGTCTGTCTGTCTGTCTGTCTGTCTGATCCCCTGGAACTGCAGATGGGCCACCATATAGTTGCTGATAGTTGATCCCAGGTTCTCTGGAAGAGGAGACAATGATGTTAATTGTTGAGCCCTTTCAGTGGTCCCACCCATCTTTAAATTTTTAGAATTATATGTGAGGCTGTGTTTATGTACATCATATGCAGACCATAAGAAGGATTTAGATTCTCCAGTATCTGACACCCTCTTCTGGAGTGTCTGCAGACAGCTACAGTGTACTTATATCTAATAAATAAATAAATAAATAAATAAATAAATAAATAAATAAATAAATAAATATTTTTTCAAAGAATAAGAAAAAAAGAAAGACCAGGCAAACCTGCCATCCATATCTCTGTTTGTCTGTCTGTCTGTCTGTCTGTCTGTCTGATCCCAGGGAACTGGAGATGAGCCACCATATAGTTGCTGGTCGTTGATCCCAGGTTCTCTGGAAGAGGACATAATGCTTTTAATTGTTGAGCCCTTTCAGTGGCCCCACCCTTCATTAAATTTTTAGAAGTATATCTGAGGCTATGTTTATGTACATCATATGCAGACCAGAAGATGGTTTTAATTTCTTCAGAATCTGACACCCTCTACTGGAGTGTCTGAAGACAGCTACAGTGTACTTATATCTAATAAATACATAAATAAATTAATTAATAAATAAATAAACATTTTTTAAAAAGGATAAGAAAGAAAGAAAAATCAGGCAGGCCTGCCATCCTTATCTCTCTCTGTCTGTCTGTCTGTCTGTCTGATCCTCTGGAACTGGATATGGGCCACCATATATTTGCTGGTAGTTTTTCCCAGGTTCTCTGGAAGAGGAGACAATGCTGTGAATTGTTGAGCCCTTTCAGTGGCCCCAACCATCTTTAAATTTTTAGAGGTAAATGTGAGGCTGTATTTATGTACATCATATGCAGACCCTAAGAGTGATTTAAATTCTTCAGAATCTTACACCCTCTTCTGGAGTGTCTGAAGACAGCTATAGTGTACTTATATCTAATAAATACATAAATAAATAAATAAATAAATAAATAAATAAATAAATAAATAAATAAACATTTTTTAATCAGGATAAGTAAGAAAGAAAGACCAGGCAGGCCTGCCTTCCTTATCTCTGTCTCTCTGTCTGTCTGATCCCCTGGAACTGCAGATGGGCCACCATATAGTTGCTGGTAGTTGATCCCAGGTTCTCTGGAAGAGGAGACAATGCTGTTAATTGTTGAGCCCATTCAGTGGCCCCACCCATCTTTAAATTTTTAGAAGTATACTTGAGTCTGTGTTTATGTACATCATATGCAGAACATAAGAGGTATTTAGATTCTCCAGAATCTGACACCCTCTTCTGGAATGTCTGAAGAAAGCTACAGTGTACTTATATCTAATAAATAAATAAATAAATTAATTAATTAATTAATTAATAAGTAAACATTTTTTCAATTGGATAAGAAAGAAAGAAAGACCAGGCAGGCCTGCCATCCTCATCTCTGTCTGTCTGTCTGTCTATCTATATGATCCTTTGGAACTGAAGATAGGCCACCATATAGTTGTTGGTAGTTGATCCCAGGTTCTCTGGAAGAGGAGTCAGTGCTGTTAATTGTGAGCCCTTTCAGTGGCCCCACCCATCTTTAAATTTTTAGGAGTATATGTGAGGCTGTGTTTATGTACATCATATGCAGACCATAAGAGGGATTTAGAATCTCCAGACTCTGACACCCTCTCTGGAGTGTCTGAAGACAGCTACAGTGTACTTATATCTAATAAATACATAAATAAATAAATAAATAAATAAATAAATAAACATTTTTTAAAAAGATAAGAAAGAAAGAAAGAAAGACCTGGCAGGCCTGCCATCCTTATCTCTGTCTGTCTGTCTGTCTGTCTGTCTGTCTGTCTGTCTGTCTGTCTTTTCCTCTGGTACTGGAAATGGGCCAGCATATAGTTGCTGGTAGTTGATCCCAGGTTCTCTGAAAGAGGAGACAATGCTGTTAATTGTTTACCGCTTACAGTGGCGCCACTCATCTTTAAATTTTTAGAAGTAATTGTGAGGCTGTGTTTATGTACATTATATTCAGACCATAAGAGTGATTTAGATTCTCCAGAAGTTTGCACCCTCTTCTGGAGTGTCTGAAGACACTACAGTGTACTTATATATAATAAATACATGAATAAATAAATAAGTAAACATTTTTTAAAAAGGATAAGAAAGAAAGAAAGACCAGGCAGGCCTGCCATCCTTATCTCTGTCTGTGTGTCTCTCTGTCTGTCTGTCTGATCCCCTGGAACTGGAGATGGGCCACCATATAGTTGCTGGTAGTTGATCCCAGGTTCTCTGGAAGAGGAGACAAAGCTCTTAATTGTTGAGCCCTTTCAGTGGCCCCACCCATCTTTAAATTTTTAGAAGTATACTTGAGTCTGTGTTTATGTATATCATATGCAGACCATAAGAGGTATTTAGATTCTCCAGAATCTGACACCCTCTTCTGGAGTGTCTGAAGACAGCTACAGTGTACTTATATCTAATAAATAAATAAATAAATAAATAAATAAATAAATAAATAAACAAACATTTTTTCAAAAGGATAAAAAAGAAAGAAAGACCAGGCAGGCCTGACATCCTTATATCTGACTGTCTGTCTGTCTCTCTGATCCCCTGGAACTGGAGATGGGCCACCATATAGTTGCTGGTAGTTAATCAGAGGTTCTCTGGAAGAGGAGACAATGCTGTTAATTGTTGAGCCCTTTCAATGGCCCCACCCATCTTTAAATTTTTAGAAGTGTATGTGAGGCTGTGTTTATGTACATCATATGCAGACCATAAGAGGGATTTAGATGCTCCATAAACTGACACACTCTTCTGGAGTGTCTGAAGATAGCTACAGTGTACTTATATCTAATAAATACATGAATAAATAAATAAATAAACATTTTTTAAAAAGGATAAGAAAGAAAGAAAGACCAGGCAAGCCTGCCGTCCTTATCTCTTTCTGTCTGTCTTTCTCTCTATATGATCCTTTGGAACTGGAGATAGGCCACCATATAGTTGCTGGTAGTTGATCCCAGGTTCTCCGGAAGAGGAGACAATGCTGTTAATTGTTGAGCCCTTTCAGTGGCCCCACCCATCTTAAAATATTTAGAAGTATATGTGAGGCTGTGTTTATGTACATCATATGCAGACCATAAGAGGGATTTAGATACTCCAGAATCTGACACCCTCTTCTGAAGTGTGTGAAGACAGCTACATTGTACTTATATCTAATAAATACATACATACATAAATAAATAAATAAATAAATAAATAAATAAATAAATACATAAACATTTTTTAAAAGGATAAGAAAGAAAGTAAGACCAGGCAGGCCTGCCATCCTTATCTCTGTCTGTCTGTCTGTCTGTCTGACAGTCTGTCTGATCCCCTGGACGTGGAGGTGGGCCACTATATACTTGCTGATAGTTGATCCCAGGTTCTCTGGAAGTGGAGACAGTGATGGTAATTGTTGAGCCCTTTCAGTGGTCCCACCCATCTTTAAATTTTTAGAAGTATATGTGAGGCTGTGTTTATGTACATCATATGCAGACCATAAGAGGGATTTAGATTCTCCAGAATCTGACACCCTCTCTTGGAGTGTCTGAAGACGGCTACAGTGTACTTATATCTAATAAATAATTAAATAAATAAATAAATAAATAAATAAATAAATAAATAAATAAACAAACATTTTTTTAAAGGATAAGAAATAAAGAAAGACCAGGCAGGCCTGCCATCCTTATCTCTGTCTCTCTGTCTGTCTGTCTGTCTGATCCACTGGACTGGAGATGGGCCACCATATAGGTGCTGGTAGTTTATCCCAGGTTCTCTGTAAGAGGAGACAATGTTGTTAATTGTTGAGCTTTTAGAGTGGCCCCAACCTTCTTTAAATTTTTAGAAGTATATGTGAGGCTGTGTTTATGTACATCATATGCAGACCATAAGAGGGATTCAGATTCTCCAGATTCTAACACCCTCTACTGGAGTACTGGAGAGTCTGAAGACAGCTACAGTGTACCTATATCTAATAAATAAATAAATAAATATATAAATAAATAAATAAATAAATAAATAAATAAATAAATAAACATTTTTTAAAAAGGATAAGAAAGAAAGAAAGACCAGGCAGGCCTGCCTTCCTTATCTCTGTTTGTCTGTCTGTCTGTCTGTCGTTCTGATCCCATGGAACTGGGGATGGGCCACCATATAGTTGTTGGTAGTTGACCCAGGTTCTCTGGAAGAGGAGACAACGCTGTTAATTGTTGAGCCCTTTCAGTGGCCCCACCCATCTTTAAATTTTTAGAAGTATACATGAGTCTGTGTTTATGTACATCATATGCAGACCATAAAAGTGATTTAGATTCTCCAGAATCTGACACACTTTTCTGGAGTGTCTGAAGACAGCTACAGTGTACTTATATCTAATAAATAAATAAATAAATAAATAAATAAATAAGTAAACATTTTTTCAAAAGGATAAGAAAGAAAGAAAGACCAGGCAGGCCTGCCATCCTTATCTCTGACTGTCTGTATGTCTGTCTGTCTGATCTCCTGGAACTGGAGATGGGCCACCATATAGTTGCTGGTAGTTGATCCGAGGTTCTCTGGAAGAGGAGACAATGCTGTTCATTGTTGAGCCCTTTCAATGGCCCCACCCATCTTTAAATGTTTAGAACTGTATGTGAGGCTCTGTTTATGTACATCATATGCAGGCCATAAGAGGGATTTAGATTCTCCATAATCTGACACCCTCTTCTGGAGTGTCTGAAGACAGCTACAGTGTACTTATATATAATAAATACATAAATAAATAAATAAATAAACATTGTTTTAATTAAATGATAAGAAAAAAAGAAAGACCAGGCAGGCCTGCCATCCATATCTCTGTTTGTCTGTCTGTCTGTCTGTCTGATCCCTGGGAACTGGAGATGAGCCACCATATAGTTGCTGGTAGTTGATCCCAGGTTCTCTGGAAGAGGAGACAATGCTGTTAATTGTAGAGCCCTTTCAGTGGCCCCACCCTTCATTAAATTTTTAGAAGTATATCTGAGGCTGTGTTTATGTACATCATATGCAGACCAGAAGATGGTTTTAGATTCTTCAGAACCTGACACCCTCTACTGGAGATCTTAAGACAGCTACAGTGTACTTATATCTAAAAAATACATAAATAAATTAATTAATAAATAAATAAACATTTTTTAAAAAGGATAAGGAAGAAAGTAAAATCAGGCAGTCCTGCCATCCTTATCTCTGTCTGTCTGTCTGTCTGTCTGTCTGTCTGATCCTCTGGAACTGGATATGGGCCACCATATATTTGCTGGTAGTTTTTCCCAAGTTCTCTGGAAGAGGAGACAATGATGTTAATTGTTCAGTCCTTTCAGTGGCCACAGCCATCTTTAAATTTTTAGAAGTAAATGTGAGGCTGAATTTATGTACATCATATGCAGATCATAAGAGTGATTTAAATTCTCCAGAATCTGACACCCTCTTCTGGAGTGTCTGAAGACAGCTACAGTGGACTTATATCTAATAAATACATAAATAAATAAATAAATAAATAAATAAATAAATAAATAAATAAACATTTTTTAAAAAGGATAAGAAAGAAACAAAGACCTGGCAGGCCTGCCATCCTTATCTCTGTCTGTCTGTCTGTCTGTCTGTCTGATCCTCTGGTACTGGATATGGGCCACCATATAGTTGCTGGTAGTTTATCCAAGGTTCTCTGGAAGAGGAGACAATGCTGTAAATTGTTGAGCCCTTTCAGTGGCCCCACCCTTCATTAAATTTTTAGAAGTATATCTGAGGCTGTGTTTATGTACATCATAATCAGACCATAAGAGTGATTGAGATTCTCCAGAAACTGACACCCTCTTCTGTAGTGTCTGAAGACAGCTACAGTGTACTTATATCTAATAAATACATAAATAAATAAATAAACAAATAAATAAATAAATAAACAAACATTTTTTAAAAAGGATAAGACAGAAAGAAAGACCAGGCAGGCCTGCCACCCTTATCTCTG
Organism: Mus caroli; assembly: GCF_978045245.1. NCBI lineage: Eukaryota > Metazoa > Chordata > Mammalia > Rodentia > Muridae > Mus > Mus caroli. Next base: position 37,905 of record NW_028227892.1, on the reverse strand, counting down.
TCTGTCTGTCTGTCTGTGTGAAACCCTGGAACTGGAAGTGGGCCACCATATAGTTGCTGGTAGTTTATCCAAGGTTCTCTGGAAGAGGAGACAGTGCTTTTAAATGTTGAGCCCTTTCTGTAGCCCCACCCATCTTTCAATTTTTAGAAGTATATGTGAGGCTGTGTTTATGTACATCATATGCAGACCATAAGAGGGATTTAGATTCTCCAGAATCTGACACCCTCTTCTGGAGTGTCTGAAGACAGCTACAGTTTACTTATATCTAATAAATACATACATAAATAAATAAATGAATAAATAAATAAATAAATAAACATTTTTTAAAAAGGATAAGAAAGTAAGAAAGACCAGGCAGGCCTGCCACCCTTATTTCTGTCTGTCTGTCTGTCTGTCTGTCTGTCTAATACCCTGGAACTGTAGATTGGCCACCATAGTGTTGCTGGTAGTTGATTCCAGGGTCTCTGGAAGAGGAGACAATGCTGTTAATTGTTGAGCCCTTTCATTGGCCCCACCCATCTTTAAATATTTAGAAGTATATGTGAGGCTGTGTTTATGTACATCATATGCAGACCATAAATGTGATTTAGATTCTCCAGAATCTGACACCCTCTTCTGGAGTGTCTGAAGACAACTACAGTGTACTTATATCAAATAAATAAATAAATAAATAAATAAATAAATAAATAAATAAATAAATAAACATTTTATAAACAGGATAAGAAAGAAAGAAAGACCTGGCAGGCCTGCCATCCTTATCTCTGTCTCTCTGTCTGTCTGTCTACAGTCTGTCTGATCCCCTTGGACTCGAGATGGGCCACCATATAGTTGCTGGTAGTTGATCCCAGGTTCTCTGGAAGAGGAGACAATGCTGTTAATTGTTGAGCCCTTTCAGTGGCCCCACCCATCTTTAAATTTTTAGAAGTGTATGTGAGGCTGTGTTTATGTACATGATATGCAGACCATAAGAGGGATTTAGATTTTCCAGAATCTGACACCCTCTTCTGGAGTGTCTGAAGACAGCTAATGTGTACTTATATCTAATAAACACATAAATAAATAAATAAACATTTTTTAAAAAGTATAAGAAAGAAAGAAAGACCAGGCAGGCCTCCATATTTATGTGTGTCTCTCTGTCTGTCTGTGTGATACACTGGAACTGGAGATGGGCCACCATATAGTTGCTGGTAGTTTATCTAAGGTTCTCTGGAAGAGGAGACAATGCTGTTAATTGTTGAGCCCTTTTTGTGGCCAACCCATCTTTAAATTTTTAGAAGTATATGTGAGGCTGTTTTTATGTACATCATATGCAGACCATAAGAGGGATTTAGATTCTCCAGAATCTGACACCCTCTTCCTGAGTGTCTGAAGACAGCTACAGTTTACTTATATCTAATAAATACATAAATAAATAAATGAATGAATGAATAAATAAATAAATAAATAAATAAATAAATAAATAAACATTTTTAAAAAGGATAAGAAAGTAAGAAAGACCAGGCAGGCCTGCCACCCTTATCTCTGTCTGTCTGTCTGTCTGATTCCCTGGAACTGGAGATGGGCCACCATAGTGTTGCTGGTAGTTTATCCCAGGTTCTCTGGAAGAGGAGCCAATGAAGATAATTGTTGAGCCCTTTCAGTGGCGCCACCCATCTTTAAATATTTAGAAGTATATGTGAGGCTGTGTTTATGTACATCATATGCAGACCATAAATGTGATTTAGATTCTCCAGAATCTGAAACCCTCTTCTGGAGTGTCTGAAGGCAGCTACAGTGTACTTATATCAAATAAATAAATAAATAAATAAATAAATAAATAAATAAATAAATAAATAAACATTTTTTAAACAGGATAAGAAAGAAAGAAAGACCAGGCAGGCCTGAAATCCTTATCTCTGTCTGTCTGTCTGTCTGTCTGTCTACAGTCTGTCTGATCCCCTTGGACTCGAGATCGGCAACCATATAGTTGCTGGTAGTTGATCCCAGGTTCTCTGGAAGAGGAGTCAGTGCTGTTAATTGTTGAGCCCTTTCAGTAGCCCAACCCATCTTTAAATTTTTAGAAGTATATGTGAGGCTGTGTTTATGTACATCATATACATACCATAAGAGGGATTTAGATATTCCAGAATCTGACACCCTCTTCTGGCGTGTCTGAAGACAGCTACAGTGTACTTATATCTAATAAATACATAAATAATTAAATAAACATTTTTTTAAAACGATAAGAAAGAAAGAAAGACCAGGCAGGCCTGCCATCCTTATCTCTGTCTGTCTGTCTGTCTGATCCCCTGGAACTGGAGATGGGCCACCATATAGTTGCTGGTAGTTGATTTCAGGTTCTCTGGAAGAGGAGACAATGCTGTTAATTGTTGAGCCCTTTCAGTGGCCCCACACATCTTTAAATTTTTAGAAGTATATGTGAGGCTGTGTTCATGTACATCATATGCAACCATAAGAGGGATATAGATTCTCCAGAATCTGACACCCTCTTCTGAAGAGTCTGAAGACAGCTACAGTGTACTTATATCTAATAAATACATAAATAAATAAACAAAAAAATAAATAAATAAACAAATAAATAAACATTTTTTAAAAAGGATAAGAAAGAAAGAAAAATCAGGCAGGCCTGCCATCCTTATCTCTGTCTGTCTGTCTGTCTGTCTTATCCCCTGGAACTTGAGATGGGCCACCATATAGTTGCTGGTAGTTGATCCCACGTTCTTGGAAGAAGAGACAATGCTGTTAATTGTTTAGCTTTTTCAGTGGGCCCACCCATCTTTAAATTTTTAGAAGTATATGCGAGGCTGTGTTTATGTACATCATATGCAGACCATAAGAGGGATTTAGATTCTCCAGAAGATGAGACCCTCTTCTAGAGTGTTTGAAGACAGCTACAGTGTACTTATATCTAATAAATACATAAATAAATAAATAAACATTTTCTAAAAAGTATAAGTAAGAAAGAAAGACCAGGCAGGCCTCCATCCTTATCTCTTTCTGTCTGTCTGTCTGTCTGATACCCTGGAACTGCAGATGGGCCACCATATAGTTGCTGGTAGTTGATCCCAGGATCTCTGGAAGAGGAGACAATGATGTTAATTGTTGAGCCCTTTCAGTGGCCCCACCCATCTTTAAATTTTTAGAAGTATATGTGAGGCTGTGTTTATGTACATCATATGCAGACCATAAGAGGGATTTAGATACTCCAGAATCTGACACCCTCTTCTGAAGTGTGTGAAGACAGCTACATTGTACTTATATCTAATAAATACATAAATAAATAAATAAATAAATAAATAAATAAATAAATAAATAAATACATAAACATTTTTAAAAGGATAAGAAAGAAAGTAAGACCAGGCAGGCCTGCCATCCTTATCTCTGTCTGTCTGTCTGTCTGTCTGACAGTCTGTCTGATCCCCTGGACGTGGAGGTGGGCCACTATATACTTGCTGATAGTTGATCCCAGGTTCTCTGGAAGTGGAGACAGTGATGGTAATTGTTGAGCCCTTTCAGTGGTCCCACCCATCTTTAAATTTTTAGAAGTATATGTGAGGCTGTGTTTATGTACATCATATGCAGACCATAAGAGGGATTTAGATTCTCCAGAATCTGACACCCTCTCTTGGAGTGTCTGAAGACGGCTACAGTGTACTTATATCTAATAAATAAATAAATAAATAAATAAATAAATAAATAAATAAACAAACATTTTTTTAAAGGATAAGAAATAAAGAAAGACCAGGCAGGCCTGCCATCCTTATCTCTGTCTCTCTGTCTGTCTGTCTGTCTGATCCACTGGACTGGAGATGGGCCACCATATAGGTGCTGGTAGTTTATCCCAGGTTCTCTGTAAGAGGAGACAATGTTGTTAATTGTTGAGCTTTTAGAGTGGCCCCAACCTTCTTTAAATTTTAAGAAGTATATGTGAGGCTGTGTTTATGTACATCATATGCAGACCATAAGAGGGATTCAGATTCTCCAGATTCTAACACCCTCTACTGGAGAGTCTGAAGACAGCTACAGTGTACCTATATCTAATAAATAAATAAATAAATATATAAATAAATAAATAAATAAATTAATAAATAAACATTTTTTAAAAAGGATAAGAAAGAAAGAAAAACCAGGCAGGCCTGCCTTCCTTATCTCTGTTTGTCTGTCTGTCTGTCTGTCGTTCTGATCCCATGGAACTGGGGATGGGCCACCATATAGTTGTTGGTAGTTGATCCCAGGTTCTCTGGAAGAGGAGACAACGCTGTTAATTGTTGAGCCCTTTCAGTGGCCCCACCCATCTTTAAATTTTTAGAAGTATACATGAGTCTGTGTTTATGTACATCTTATGCAGACCATAAAAGGGATTTAGATTCTCCAGAATCTGACATACTTTTCTGGAGTGTCTGAAGACAGCTACAGTGTACTTATATCTAATAAATAAATAAATAAATAAATAAATAAATAAATAAATAAGTAAACATTTTTTCAAAAGGATAAGAAAGAAAGAAAGACCAGGCAGGCCTGCCATCCTTATCTCTGACTGTCTGTATGTCTGTCTGTCTGATCCCCTGGAACTGGAGATGGGCCACCATATAGTTGCTGGTAGTTGATCCGAGATTCTCTGGAAGAGGAGACAATGCTGTTCATTGTTGAGCCCTTTCAATGGCCCCACCCATCTTTAAATGTTTAGAACTGTATGTGAGGCTCTGTTTATGTACATCATATGCAGGCCATAAGAGGGATTTAGATTCTCCATAATCTGACACCTTCTTCTGGAGTGTCTGAAGACAGCTACAGTGTACTTATATATAATAAATACATAAATAAATAAATAAATAAATAAACATTGTTTTAATTAAATGATAAGAAAAAAAGAAAGACCAGGCAGGCCTGCCATCCATATCTCTGTTTGTCTGTCTGTCTGTCTGTCTGATCCCTGGGAACTGGAGATGAGCCACCATATAGTTGCTGGTAGTTGATCCCAGGTTCTCTGGAAGAGGAGACAATGCTGTTAATTGTAGAGCCCTTTCAGTGGCCCCACCCTTCATTAAATTTTTAGAAGTATATCTGAGGCTGTGTTTATGTACATCATATGCAGACCAGAAGATTGTTTTAGATTCTTCAGAACCTGACACCCTCTACTGGAGATCTTAAGACAGCTACAGTGTACTTATATCTAAAAAATACATAAATAAATAAATTAATAAATAAATAAACATTTTTTAAAAAGGATAAGGAAGAAAGTAAAATCAGGCAGTCCTGCCATCCTTATCTCTGTCTGTCTGTCTGTCTGTCTGTCTGATCCTCTGGAACTGGATATGGGCCACCATATATTTGCTGGTAGTTTTTCCCAAGTTCTCTGGAAGAGGAGACAATGATGTTAATTGTTCAGTCCTTTCAGTGGCCACAGCCATCTTTAAATTTTTAGAAGTAAATGTGAGGCTGAATTTATGTACATCATATGCAGATCATAAGAGTGATTTAAATTCTCCAGAATCTGGCACCCTCTTCTGGAGTGTCTGAAGACAGCTACAGTGTACTTATATCTAATAAATACATAAATAAATAAATAAATAAATAAATAAATAAATAAATAAATAAACATTTTTTAAAAAGGATAAGAAAGAAACAAAGACCTGGCAGGCCTGCCATCCTTATCTCTGTCTGTCTGTCTGTCTGTCTGTCTGATCCTCTGGTACTGGATATGGGCCACCATATAGTTGCTGGTAGTTTATCCAAGGTTCTCTGGAAGAGGAGACAATGCTGTAAATTGTTGAGCCCTTTCAGTGGCCCCACCCTTCATTAAATTTTTAGAAGTATATCTGAGGCTGTGTTTATGTACATCATAATCAGACCATAAGAGTGATTTAGATTCTCCAGAAACTGACACCCTCTTCTGTAGTGTCTGAAGACAGCTACAGTGTACTTATATCTAATAAATACATAAATAAATAAATAAACAAATAAATAAATAAATAAACAAACATTTTTTAAAAAGGATAAGACAGAAAGAAAGACCAGGCAGGCCTGCCACCCTTATCTCTGTCTGTCTGTCTGTCTGTGTGAAACCCTGGAACTGGAAGTGGGCCACCATATAGTTGCTGGTAGTTTATCCAAGGTTCTCTGGAAGAGGAGACAGTGCTTTTAAATGTTGAGCCCTTTCTGTAGCCCCACCCATCTTTCAATTTTTAGAAGTATATGTGAGGCTGTGTTTATGTACATCATATGCAGACCATAAGAGGGATTTAGATTCTCCAGAATCTGACACCCTCTTCTGGAGTGTCTGAAGACAGCTACAGTTTACTTATATCTAATAAATACATACATAAATAAATAAATGAATAAATAAATAAATAAATAAATAAATATATAAACATTTTTTAAAAAGGATAAGAAAGTAAGAAAGACCAGGCAGGCCTGCCACCCTTATCTCTGTCTGTCTGTCTGTCTGTCTGTCTGTCTAATACCCTGGAACTGTAGATTGGCCACCATAGTGTTGCTGGTAGTTGATTCCAGGTTCTCTGGAAGAGGAGACAATGCTGTTAATTGTTGAGCCCTTTCATTGGCCCCACCCATCTTTAAATATTTAGAAGTATATGTGAGGCTGTGTTTATGTACATCATATGCAGACCATAAATGTGATTTAGATTCTCCAGAATCTGACACCCTCTTCTGGAGTGTCTGAAGACAACTACAGTGTACTTATATCAAATAAATAAATAAATAAATAAATAAATGAATAAATAAATAAATAAATAAATAAACATTTTATAAACAGGATAAGAAAGAAAGAAAGACCAGGCAGGCCTGCCATCCTTATCTCTGTCTCTCTGTCTGTCTGTCTACAGTCTGTCTGATCCCCTTGGACTCGAGATGGGCCACCATATAGTTGCTGGTAGTTGATCCCAGGTTCTCTGGAAGAGGAGACAATGCTGTTAATTGTTGAGCCCTTTCAGTGGCCCCACCCATCTTTAAATTTTTAGAAGTGTATGTGAGGCTGTGTTTATGTACATGATATGCAGACCATAAGAGGGATTTAGATTCTCCATAATCTGACACCTTCTTCTGGAGTGTCTGAAGACAGCTACAGTGTACTTATATATAATAAATACATAAATAAATAAATAAATAAATAAACATTGTTTTAATTAAATGATAAGAAAAAAAGAAAGACCAGGCAGGCCTGCCATCCATATCTCTGTTTGTCTGTCTGTCTGTCTGTCTGATCCCTGGGAACTGGAGATGAGCCACCATATAGTTGCTGGTAGTTGATCCCAGGTTCTCTGGAAGAGGAGACAATGCTGTTAATTGTAGAGCCCTTTCAGTGGCCCCACCCTTCATTAAATTTTTAGAAGTATATCTGAGGCTGTGTTTATGTACATCATATGCAGACCAGAAGATTGTTTTAGATTCTTCAGAACCTGACACCCTCTACTGGAGATCTTAAGACAGCTACAGTGTACTTATATCTAAAAAATACATAAATAAATAAATTAATAAATAAATAAACATTTTTTAAAAAGGATAAGGAAGAAAGTAAAATCAGGCAGTCCTGCCATCCTTATCTCTGTCTGTCTGTCTGTCTGTCTGTCTGATCCTCTGGAACTGGATATGGGCCACCATATATTTGCTGGTAGTTTTTCCCAAGTTCTCTGGAAGAGGAGACAATGATGTTAATTGTTCAGTCCTTTCAGTGGCCACAGCCATCTTTAAATTTTTAGAAGTAAATGTGAGGCTGAATTTATGTACATCATATGCAGATCATAAGAGTGATTTAAATTCTCCAGAATCTGGCACCCTCTTCTGGAGTGTCTGAAGACAGCTACAGTGTACTTATATCTAATAAATACATAAATAAATAAATAAATAAATAAATAAATAAATAAATAAACATTTTTTAAAAAGGATAAGAAAGAAACAAAGACCTGGCAGGCCTGCCATCCTTATCTCTGTCTGTCTGTCTGTCTGTCTGTCTGATCCTCTGGTACTGGATATGGGCCACCATATAGTTGCTGGTAGTTTATCCAAGGTTCTCTGGAAGAGGAGACAATGCTGTAAATTGTTGAGCCCTTTCAGTGGCCCCACCCTTCATTAAATTTTTAGAAGTATATCTGAGGCTGTGTTTATGTACATCATAATCAGACCATAAGAGTGATTTAGATTCTCCAGAAACTGACACCCTCTTCTGTAGTGTCTGAAGACAGCTACAGTGTACTTATATCTAATAAATACATAAATAAATAAATAAACAAATAAATAAATAAATAAACAAACATTTTTTAAAAAGGATAAGACAGAAAGAAAGACCAGGCAGGCCTGCCACCCTTATCTCTGTCTGTCTGTCTGTCTGTGTGAAACCCTGGAACTGGAAGTGGGCCACCATATAGTTGCTGGTAGTTTATCCAAGGTTCTCTGGAAGAGGAGACAGTGCTTTTAAATGTTGAGCCCTTTCTGTAGCCCCACCCATCTTTCAATTTTTAGAAGTATATGTGAGGCTGTGTTTATGTACATCATATGCAGACCATAAGAGGGATTTAGATTCTCCAGAATCTGACACCCTCTTCTGGAGTGTCTGAAGACAGCTACAGTTTACTTATATCTAATAAATACATACATAAATAAATAAATGAATAAATAAATAAATAAATAAATAAATATATAAACATTTTTTAAAAAGGATAAGAAAGTAAGAAAGACCAGGCAGGCCTGCCACCCTTATCTCTGTCTGTCTGTCTGTCTGTCTGTCTGTCTGTCTAATACCCTGGAACTGTAGATTGGCCACCATAGTGTTGCTGGTAGTTGATTCCAGGTTCTCTGGAAGAGGAGACAATGCTGTTAATTGTTGAGCCCTTTCATTGGCCCCACCCATCTTTAAATATTTAGAAGTATATGTGAGGCTGTGTTTATGTACATCATATGCAGACCATAAATGTGATTTAGATTCTCCAGAATCTGACACCCTCTTCTGGAGTGTCTGAAGACAACTACAGTGTACTTATATCAAATAAATAAATAAATAAATAAATAAATGAATAAATAAATAAATAAATAAATAAACATTTTATAAACAGGATAAGAAAGAAAGAAAGACCAGGCAGGCCTGCCATCCTTATCTCTGTCTCTCTGTCTGTCTGTCTACAGTCTGTCTGATCCCCTTGGACTCGAGATGGGCCACCATATAGTTGCTGGTAGTTGATCCCAGGTTCTCTGGAAGAGGAGACAATGCTGTTAATTGTTGAGCCCTTTCAGTGGCCCCACCCATCTTTAAATTTTTAGAAGTGTATGTGAGGCTGTGTTTATGTACATGATATGCAGACCATAAGAGGGATTTAGATTTTCCAGAATCTGACACCCTCTTCTGGAGTGTCTGAAGACAGCTAATGTGTACTTATATCTAATAAACACATAAATAAATAAATAAACATTTTTTAAAAAGTATAAGAAAGAAAGAAAGACCAGGCAGGCCTCCATATTTATGTGTGTCTCTCTGTCTGTCTGTGTGATACACTGGAACTGGATATGGGCCACCATATAGTTGCTGGTAGTTTATCTAAGGTTCTCTGGAAGAGGAGACAATGCTGTTAATTGTTGAGCCCTTTCTGTGGCCAACCCATCTTTAAATTTTTAGAAGTATATGTGAGGCTGTTTTAATGTACATCATATGCAGACCATAAGAGGGATTTAGATTCTCCAGAATCTGACACCCTCTTCCTGAGTGTCTGAAGACAGCTACAGTTTACTTATATCTAATAAATACATAAATAAATAAATGAATGAATGAATAAATAAATAAATAAATAAATAAATAAATAAATAAACATTTTTAAAAAGGATAAGAAAGTAAGAAAGACCAGGCAGGCCTGCCACCCTTATCTCTGTCTGTCTGTCTGTCTGATTCCCTGGAACTGGAGACGGGCCACCATAGTGTTGCTGGTAGTTTATCCCAGGTTCTCTGGAAGAGGAGACAATGCTGTTAATTGTTGAGCCCTTTCAGTGGCCCCACCCATCTTTAAATTTTTTGAAGAAAATGTGAGTCTGTGTTTATGTACATCATATGCAGACCCTAAGAGGGATTTAGATTCTCCAGAATCTGACACCCTCTTCTGCAGTGTCTAAAGACAGCTACAGTGTACTTATATCTAATAAATACATATATAAAAAATAATTTTTTTTAAAAAGGATAAGAAAGAAAGAAAGACCAGGCAGGCCTGCCATCCTTATCTCTGTCTGTCTGTCTGTCTGTTTGATACCCTGGTACTGGAGATGGGCCACCATATAGTTACTGGTAGTTGATCCCAGGCTCTCTGGAAGAGGAGACAATGCTGTTAATTGTTGAGCCATTTCAGTGGCCCAACCCATCTTTGAATTTTTAGAAGTAAAGTTGTGCTGTGTTTATGTACATCATATGCAGACCATAAGAGGGATTTAGATTCTCCAGAATGACACCCTCTTCTGGATTGTTTGAAGACAGCTACATTGTACTTATATCTAATAAATACATAAATAAATAAATAAACATTTTTTAAAAAGGATAAAAAAGAAAGAAAGACCAGGCAGGCCTGCCATCCTTATCCTTGTCTCTCTGTCTGTCTGTCTGATAACATGGAACTGGAGATGGGTCACCATAAAGTTGCTGGTAGTTGATCCCAGGATCTCTGATGAGTAGACAATGCTGTTAATTGTTGAGACCTTTCAGTGGCCCCACACATCTTTAAATTTTTAGAAGTATATGTGAGGCTGTGTTTATGTACATCATATGCAGACCATAAGAGGGATATAGATTCTCCAGAATCTGACACCCTCTTCTGGAGTGTCTGAAGATAGCTAAAGTGTACTTATATCTAATAAATACATAAATAAATAAATAAATAAATAAATAAATAAATAAATAAACAAACAAACATTTTTTAAAAAGAATAAGATAGAAAGAAAGACCAGGCTGGACGGTCATCCTTATCTATGTCTGTCTGTCTGTCTCTCTGTCTGTCTGTCTGTCTGTCTGATCTCCTGGAACTGGAGATGGGCCACCATATAGTTGCTGGTAGTTGATCCCAGGTTCTCTGAAGAGGAGACAATTCTGTTAATTGTTCAGCCCTTTCAGTGGCCCCACTCATCTTTAAATTTCTAGAAGTAAATGTGATGCTGTGTTTATGTACATCATATTCAGACCGTAAGAGGGATTTAGATTCTCCAGAATCTGACACCGTCTTTTGGAGTGTCTATGACGGATACAGTGTACATATATCTAATAAATTCATAAATAAATAAATAAATAAATAAATAAATAAATAAATAAATATACATTTTTTAAAAAGGATAAGAAAAAAAGAAAGACCAGCAGGCCTGCCATCCTTATCTCTGTCTGTCTGTCTGTCTAATCCCCTGGAACTGGAGATGGTCCACCATATAGTTGCTGGTAGTTGATCCCAGGTTCTCTGGAAGAGGAGACAATGCTGTTAATTGTTGAGCGCTTTCAGTGGCCCCACACATCTTGAAATTTTTAGAAGTATATGTGAGTCTGTGTTTATGTACATCATATGCAGACCAAAAGAGGGATTTAGATTCTCCACAATCTGACACCCTCTTCTGGAGTGTCTGAAGACAGCTACAGTGTACTTATATCTAATAAATAAATAAATAAATAAATAAATAAATAAATAAATAAATAAATGAATGAATGAATAAATAAATAAATAAATAAATAAGTAAATAAACAAACATTTTTTAAAAAGGATAAGAAAAAAAGAAAGACCAGCAGGCCTGCCATCCTTATCTCTGTCTGTCTTTCTGTCTGTCAGTCTGATCCCCTGGAACTGGAATGGGCCCCATATATTTGCTGGTAGTTGATCCGAGGTTCTCTGGAAGAGGAGACAATGCTGTTAATTGTTGAGTCCTTTCAGTGGCCCCACACATCTTTAAATTTTTAGAAGTATATGTGAGTCTGTGTTTATGTACATCATATGCAGACCATAAGAGGGATTTAGATTCTCAAGAATCTGACAACATCTTCTGAAGTGTCTGAAGACAGCTACAGTGTACTTATATCTAATAAATACATAAATAAAAATAAATAAATAAATAAATAAACATTTTTTCAACAGTATAATAAAGAAAGAAAGACCAGGCACGCCTGCCATCCTTATCTCTGTCTGTCTGTCTGTCTGTCTGATCCCCTGGAACTGGAGATGGGCCACCATATAGTTGCTGGTAGTTCATCCCAGGTTCTCTGGAAGAGGAGACAATGCTGTTAATTGTTGAGCCCTTTCTTTAGTGACCCCACCCATCTTTAAATTTTTAGAAGTATATGTGAGGCTGTGTTTATGTACATCATATGCAGACCATAAGAGGGATTTAGATTCTCCAGAATCTGACACCCTCTTCTGGAGTGTCTGAAGACAGCTACAGTGTACCTATATCTAAAAAATACATAAATAAATAAATAAATAAACATTTTTTAAAAAGGATAAGAAAGAAAGAAAGACCAGGCAGACCTGCCATCCTTATCTCTGTCTTTCTGTCTGTCTGTTTGTCTGTCTGATCCCCTGAAACTGGAGATGGGCCAACATATAGTTGCTGGTAGTTGATCCCAGGTTCTCTGGAAGAGGAGACAATGCTGTTAATTGTTGGTTCCTTTCAGTGGCCCCAACCATCTTTAAATTTGTAGAAGAATATGTGAGGCTGTGTTTATGTACATCATATGCAGAACATAAATGGGATTTACGTTCTGCAGAATCAAACACCCTCTTCTGGAGTGTCTGAAGATAGCTATAGTGTACTTATATCTAATAAATACATAAATATATAAATAAACCTTTTTTAAAATGATAAGAAAGAAAGAAAGACCAGGCAGGCCTGCCATCCTTATCTCTGTCTGTCTGTCTGTGTGTCTGTCTGATCCCCTGGAACTGGAGATGGGCCACCATATAATTACTGGTTATTGATCCCAGGTTCTCTGGAAGAGGAGACAATGCTGTTAATTGTTGATCCCTTTTAGTGGCCCCACCCATCTTTAAATTTTTAGAAGTATATGTGAGGCTGTGTTTATGTACATCATATGCAGACCATAAGAGGGATTTAGATTCTCCAGAATCTGACAACCTCTTCTGGAGTGTCTGAAGACAAGTATTGTGTACTTATATCTAATAAATACATTAAAAATAAATAAATAAATAAATAAATAAATAAAAATAAATAAATAAACATTTTTTTAAACGGAGAAGAAAGAAAGATAGACCATGCTGGCCTGCCATCCTTATCACTTTCTGTCTGTCAGTCTGTCTGTCTGATCCCCTGTAACTGGAGATGGGACACCATATAGTTGCTGGTAGTTGATCCCAGGTTCTCTGGAAAAGGAGACAATGCTGTTAATTGTTGAGACCTTTCAGTGGCCCCACCCATTTTTAAATTTTTAGAAGTATATGTGAGGCTATGTTTATGTACATCAAATGCAGACCATAAGAGGGATTTAGATTCTCCAGCATATGACACCCTCTTCTGGAGTGTCTGAAGACAGCTACAGTGTACTTATGTCTAATAAATACTTAAATAAACAAATAAACATTTTTAAATAAGGATAATAAAGAAAGAAAATCCAGGCAGGCCTTCCATCCTTATATCTGTCTGTCTGTCTGTCTGTCTGATTCCCTGGAACTGGAGATGGGCCACCATATAGTTGCTGGTAGTTGATCCACGTTCTCTGGAAGAGGAGACAATGCTGTCAATTGTTGAGCCCTTTCAGTGGTCCCACACATCTTTAAATTTTTAGAAATATATGTGAGGCTGTGTTATGTACATCATATGCAGACCATAAGAGGTATTTAGATTCTCCAGAATCTGATACCCTCTTCTGGAGTGTCTGAAGACAGCTACAGTGTACTTATACCTAATAAATAAATAAATAAATAAATAAATAAATAAATAAATAAATAAACATTTTTTAAAAGGATAAGAAAAAAATAAAGACTAGCAGGCCTGCCATCCTTATCTCTGTCTGTCTGTCTGTCTGTCTGTCTGATCCCCTTGAACTGGAGATGGGCCACCACATAGTTGCTGGTAGTTTAATCCCAGGTTCTCTGGAAGAGGAGACAATGCTGTTAATTGTTGAGCCCTTTCAGTGGCCCCACACATCTTTAAATTTTTAGAAATATATGTGAGGCTGTGTTTATGTACATTGTATGTAGACCATAAGAGGGATTTAGATTCTCCAGAATCTGATACCCTCTTCTGGAGTGTCTGAAGACAGCTACAGTGTACTTATATCTAATAAATACATAAATAAATAAATAAATAAACATGTTTTAAAAAGGATAAGAAAGAAAGAAAAACCAGGCAGGCCTGCCATCCTTGTCTGTCTGTCTGTCTGTCTGTCTCTCTGATCCCCTGGATCTGGAGATGGGCCACCATATAGTTGCTGGTAGTTGATCCCAGGTTCTCTGGAAGAGGAGACAATGCTGTTAATTGTTGAGCCCTCACAGTGGCCCCACCCATCTTTAAATTTTTAGAAATAAATGTGAAGCTGTTTTTACGTACATCATATGCATATCATAAGAGGGACTTAGATTCTCCAGAATCTGACACCCTTTTCCTGAGTGTCTGAAGACAGCTACAGTGTACTTATATATAATAAATTCATAAATAAATAAATAAAACTTTTTAAACGGATAAGAAAGAAATAAAAACCAGGAAGGCCTGCCATCCTTGTCTGTCTGTCTGTCTGTCTGTCTGATCGCCTGGAACTGGAGATGGGCCACCATATAGTTGCTGGTAGTTGATCCCAGGTTCTCTGGAAGAGGAGACAATGCTGTTAATTTTTGAGCCCTTTCAGTGGCCCCACCCATCTTTAAATTTTTATAAGTATATGTGAGGCTGTGTTCATGTACATCATATGCAGACCATAAGAGGGATTTAGATTCTCCAGAATCTGACACCCTCTTCTGGAGTGTCTGAAGACAGCTACAGTGTACTTATATCGAATAAATAAATAAATAAATAAATAAATAAATAAATAAATAAATAAATAAACATTTTTTAAAAGGATAAGAAAGAATGAAAGACCAGGTAGGCCTGCCATCCTTAACTCTATCTGTCTGTATCTCTGTCTGTCTGTCTGATCCCCTGGAACTGGAGATGGGCCACCATATAGTTGCTGGTAGTTGATCCCAGGTTCTCTGGAAGAGGAGACAATGATGTTAATTGTTGAGCCCTTTCAGTGGTCCTACCCATCTTTAAATTTTTAGAAGTATATGTGAGGCTGTGTTTATGTACATCATATGCAGACCATAAGAGGGATATAGATTCTCCAGAATCTGAAACCCTCTTCTGGAGTGTCTGAAGACAGCTACAGTGTTCTTATATCTAATAAATACATAAATAAATAAATAAATAAATAAATAAATAAATAAATAAATAAATATACATTTTTTAAAAGGGATAAGAAAGAAAGAAAAACCAGGCAGGCTTCCATCCTTGTCTGTCTTTCTCTCTGTCTGTCTGTCTTGCCTAGCCCCTTGCGTTGCCTAGCCTAGCCCCTTGCCTTGCCTAGCCCAGCCCCTTGCCTAGCCTAGCCTAGCCCAGCCCTGCCTTGCCTAGCCCTGCCTATCCCTGTCTTTAACCAGGCTGGCCTCGAACTCAGAAACTGACTGCCTCTGCCTCCAGAGTGCTCTCATTAAGAGCTCGAGCCACCACTGACTGTTGGGTTTTCTAAGTCTTACATAGGTATGGTCTGTTTCTCAACTGTGAAACCCTAATTAACACATGTAGTCCTAGGTCAGCCATAGCTACAGACTGAGGCCTTTTCTAAAACAAAACAAAAGAAAACAAAAAAAATAGAAATAATAAAATAAATAAATTAAGAAACCACATGATAGCTTTTCTTTCTTTCAATGATACTCAGAGTTTGAAGCAGTTCACCCATGAGACCTCAGCTCCGGACATTGAGGCTGTTTCCCTAACAAGTATTATGGCTGAACCTGAGGGGTTCTACTGCTGATTTGTGTCCCCCACTTTAAAAAAATAGTTGTTTTCAAAGGCTGCAGGTTCTTAGCTCTGTTCCTTGTTACAGTTGAGTCACAGCCCTGAAAGTTCAGTGGTAGTTAAAGGCACTGAGAAGGGCTTCCTATAGACATCAAAGACCAAGTCTTTGTTATTAAAAAGTTAATCTGGATTCCCCCACACCCTGGCATCCTTAGAATTCCTAGAAAGGAAGGCAGGGACCTGGGCAGAAGGGTGCAAGGCTACTGGTGTTTGTAAGTGGTAACAGAAATCTTTCTGCTGTTGGTACCCTACCCCAAGTTACACTGTCACTTCTTTTTCCTAGTTGTTGTTTTGTAGGTTTGTATTCTCAACATAGACCCTTTTCCTTCCTAACCTTGGCTGTCCTGAACCTTACTGTCCTTGAACTCAGTGATTTGCCTGTCTTGCTGGGATGAAACTGTGAGCTACCATCCAGAAGGAAGCACCCTGCTGAGGTTAGATTGGGGTCTCTTCCATTTTCCTCTATGAACATGCATATGGCAGGCCTGTTCTTTCTTTTTTACTTTTCCTTTTCTTTTTAAAGATTTATTTATTTATTATATTTAAGTATGCTGTAGCTATCTTCAGACAGTCCAGAAGAGGGTGTCAGATTCTGAAGAATCTAAATCATTCTTATTGTCTGCATATGATGTATATAAACACAGCCTCACATATACTCAAAAAAAAAAAAAGAAGAAAGAAAGATGTGGCTACAGAGAGGGCTCAACAATTAAGAGCATTGTCTCCTCTTCCAGAGAACCTGGGCTCAATTACCAGTATTATATATGGTGGCCCATCTCCAGTTCCAGGGGATCTAATACTCTGTTCTGGAGTCTGTGGGCACAGCATACACATGCAAAACATTCTTACACAATCATTGAGAGAGGAGAGAGAGGGGTTGAGAGAGAGGGGAGGTAATCATACCTCCTGACGAGTTTGAAGACCTGAGCTTCATCACTCACACAAATAAATAAATGCAAAATATTTTTAAAAAATAAACTCTGCCATTGCCCTTTAAAAATTCCTAGAAAACAAGTTTTATAAGCAACAGTTATATTTACTATATCTAAAGTACAGTCATGAGCATATTCTCTAAATAGAAAAAGGCCTGTTAGTCTTAGAAATGGAAAAGACAAACCAAGGAAGGTTTGCAATTACATAATGAGGCAGCTCAGCCCAGCTCTTAGGTTGGAAATAAGACTGGAGAATAGGATACACCTGAAGACAGCCAGCCATTGCTTTTTGTTTTGGAGGCTGAAAGGATACACCTGAAGACAGCCAATGCTGTGTGATGGTGATCTGGTATTTTTTTTTAATTTTTAAAAACTTTAACACTTTTTATAAAACCTCTTTCTTTCTTTCTTTTTTTCTTTCTTTTCTTTCTTTTCTTTCTTTTCTTTCTTTTCTTTCTTTTCTTTCTTTTCTTTCTTTTCTTTCTTTTCTTTCTTTTCTTTCTTTCCTTTCTTTCCTTTCTTTCCTTTCTTTTCTTTTTTTCTTTCCTTTCTTTCCTTTCTTTCCTTTCTTTCCTTTCTTTCCTTTCTTTCCTTTCTTTCCTTTCTTTCCTTTCTTTCCTTTCTTTTCTTTCCTTTCTTTTCTTTCCTTTCTTTTCTTTCTTTCCTTTCTTTTCTTTCTTTCCTTTCTTTTCTTTCTTTCCTTTCTTTCCTTTCTTTTCTTTCTTTTCTTTCCTTTCTTTTCTTTCCTTTCCTTTCTTTCTTTTCTTTCCTTTCTTTTCTTTCTTTTCTTTCTTTCTTTTCTTTCTTTCTTTTCTTTCTTTCTTTTCTTTCTTTTCTTTCTTTCTTTTCTTTCTTTTCTTTCTTTCTTTTCTTTCTTTCTTTTCTTCCTTTTCTTTCTTTCTTTCCTTTCTTTCTTTCCTTTCTTTCTTTCCTTTCTTTCTTTCCTTTCTTTCCTTTCTTTCTTCTCACCCTGGCCTAGCCTACCCTAGCCTACCCTAGCCTACCCTAGCCTACCCTAGCCTACCCTAGCCCTGCCTAACCATGTCTTTCACCAGGGTGGCCTCGAACTCAGAAACTTACTGCCTCTGCCTACATAGTGCTCTCATTAAGAGCTTGAGCCACCACTGAAGGTCGGGTTTTCTAAACCTTACCTTGCTCTTGGTGTCTGTTCTCAGCTGTGAAACCCTAATTAACACAGGTAGGCAGTCCTGGGTCAGCCAGAGCTACAGACTGAGGCCTTCTCTAAAAACAAATAAAACAAAACAAAACAACAAATAGAAATAATAAAATACATAAATTAAACAACCACAGCATAGGTTTTCTCTCTCTAGGTGGTACTCAGAAATTCCAGCAGTTGGCCTGTGACACCTCAGCTCAGTATATGTGAGGCTGTGTTTATGTACATCATACACAGACCATAAGAGGGATTTAGATTCTCTAGAATCTAACACACTCTTCTGGAGTGTCTGTAGACAGCTACAGTGTACTTATATATAATAAATACATAAATAAATAAACATTTTTTAAAGGATAAGAAAGAAAGAAAGACCAGGCAGGCCTGCCATCCTTATCTCTGTCTGTCTTTCTGTCTGTCTACAGTCTGTCTGATGCCCTTGGACTCGAGATGGGCCACCATATAGTTGCTGGTAGTTGATCCCAGGTTCTCTGGAAGAGGAGACAATGCTGTTAATTGTTGGTTCTTTTCAGTGGCCCCAACCATCTTTTAATTTTTAGAAGAATATGTGAGGCTGTGTTTATGTACATCATATGCAGAACATAAGGGGGATTTACATTCTACAGAATCAAACAGCCTCTTCTGGAGTGTCTGAAGATAGCTACAGTGTACTTATATCTAATAAATAAATAAATAAATAAATAAATAAATAAATAAATAAACCTTTTTTAAAATGATAAGAAAGAAAGAATGACCAGGCAGGCCTGCCATCCTTATCTCTGTCTGTCTGTCTGTGTGTCTGTCTGATCCCCTGGAACTGGAAATGGGCCACCATATAATTGCTGGTTGTTGATCCCAGGTTCTCTGGAAGAGGAGACAATGCTGTTAATTGTTGATCCCTTTTAGTGGCCCCACCCATATTTAAATTTTTAGAAGTATATGAGAGGCTGTGTTTATGTACATCATATGCAGACCATAAGAGGGATTTAGATTCTCCAGAATCTGACACCCTCTTCTGGAGTGTCTGAAGACAAGTATTGTGTACTTATATCTAATAAATACATTAAAAATAAATAATTAAATAAATATAAATAAATAAATAAACATTTTTTTAAACGGAGAAGAAAGAAAGAAAGACCATGCAGGCCTGCCATCCTTATCACTTTTGTCTGTCTGTCTGTCTGTCTGATCCCCTGTAACTGGAGATGGGCCACCATATAGTTGCTGGTAGTTGAACCCAGGTTCTCTGGAAGAGGAGACAATGCTGTTAATTGTTGAGCCCTTTCAGTGGCCCCACCCATCTTTAAATTTTTAGAAGGGTATGTGAGGCTGTGTTTATGTACATCATATGCAGACCATAAGAGGGATTTAGATTCTCCAGAATCTGACACCCTCTTCTGGAGTGTCTGAAGACAAGTATTGTGTACTTATATCTAATAAATACATTAAAAATAAATAATTAAATAAATATAAATAAATAAATAAACATTTTTTAAACGGAGAAGAAAGAAAGAAAGACCATGCAGGCCTGCCATCCTTATCACTTTTGTCTGTCTGTCTGTCTGTCTGATCCCCTGTAACTGGAGATGGGCCACCATATAGTTGCTGGTAGTTGATCCCAGGTTCTCTGGAAGAGGAGACAATGCTGTTAATTGTTGAGCCCTTTCAGTGGCCCCACCCATCTTTAAATTTTTAGAAGTATATGTGAGGCTATGTTTATGTACATCAAATGCAGACCATAAGAGGGATTTAGATTCTCCAGCATCTGACACCCTCTTCTGGAATATCTGAAGACAGCTACAGTGTACTTATATCTAATAAATACATAAATAAACAAATAAATATTTTTAAATAAGGATAATAAAGAAAGAAAGTCCAGGCAGGCCTTCCATCCTTATCTCTGTCTGTCTGTCTGTCTGTCTGATCCCCTGGAACTGGAGATGGGCCACCATATAATTGCTGGTTGTTGATCCCAGGTTCTCTGGAAGAGGAGACAATGCTGTTAATTGTTGATCCCTTTTAGTGGCCCCACCCATCCTTAAATTTTTAGAAGTATATGTGAGGCTGTGTTTATGTACATCATATGCAGATCATAAGAGGTATTTAGATTCTCCAGAATCTGACACCCTCTTCCTGAGTGTCTGAAGACAGCTACAGTGTACTTATATCTAATAAATACATAAATAAATAAATAAATAAACATGTTTTAAAAAAGGATAAGAAAGAAAGAAAAACCAGGCAGGCCTGCCATCCTTGTCGGTCTGTCTGTCTGTCTCTCTGATCCCCTGGATCTGGAGATGGGCCACCATATATTTGCTGGTAGTTGATCCCAGGTTCTCTGGAAGAGGAGACAATGCTGTTAATTGTTGAGCCCTTTCAGTGGCCCCACCCATCTTTAAATTTTTAGAAGTAAATGTGAAGCTGTTTTTATGTACATCATATGCAGATCATAAGAGGGACTTAGATTCTCCAGAAACTGACACCCTCTTCCTGAGTGTCTGAAGACAGCTACAGTGTACTTATATCTAATAAATTCATAAATAAATAAATAAACATTTTTAAACGGATAAGAAAGAAATAAAAACCAGGAAGGCCTGCCATCCTTGTCGGTCTGTCTGTCTGTCTCTCTGATCCCCTGGATCTGGAGATGGGCCACCATATATTTGCTGGTAGTTGATCCCAGGTTCTCTGGAAGAGGAGACAATGCTGTTAATTGTTGAGCCCTTTCAGTGGCCCCACCCATCTTTAAATTTTTAGAAGTATATGTGAGGCTGTGTTTATGTACCGAATATGCAGACCATAAGAGGGATTTAGATTCTCCAGAATCTGACACCCTCTTCTGGAGTGTCTGAAGACAGCTACAGTGTACTTATATCTAATAAATTCATAAATAAACAAATAAACATTTTTAAAAAATTATAATAAAGAAAGAGAGACCAGGCAGGCCTGCCATCCTTATCTCTGTCTGTCTGTATGTCTGTCTGTCTGTCTATCTTATCCCCTGGAACTGGAGATGGGTCACCATATAGTTGCTGGTAGTTGATCCCAGATTCTCTGGAAGAAGAGACAATGCTGTTAATTGTTGAGCCCTCTCAGTGGCCCCGCCCATCTTTAAATTTTTAGAAGTATATGTGAGACTGTGTTTATGTACATCATATGCTTACCATAAGAGGGATTAAGATACTCCAGAATCTGACACCCTCTTCTGGAGTGTCTGAAGACAGCTACAATCCTTTTTTAGGATTGCTCACCATATTCCATGTTCTACATTGTGATTTTCTCATTTTTCAACTTTTTCAGGGTTTCTCATCTTATGTCAAGTCCTACAGTGACATTTTCTCATTTTTTGACTTTTTCAGGGTGTCTCATCTTATTCCAAGTCCTACAGTGTGATTTTCTCATTTTTCGACTTTTTCAGGGTTTCTCACCATATTGCAGGTCCTACAAGTGTGAATTTCTTATTTTTGGACTTTTTCAGGGTTTCTCACCATATTCCAGCTCCTACAGTGTGTTTTTGTCATTTTTTGTCTTTTTCACGGTTTCTCATCTTATTCCAAGTCCTATATTGTGATTTTCTCATTTTTTGACTTTTTCAGGGTTTCTCACCATATTGCAGGTACTACAAGTTTGATTTTCTTATTTTTTGATCTTTCAGGGTTTCTCACCATATTCCAGGTCCTACTGTTTGATTTTCTCATTTTTAGACTTTTTCAGGGTTTCTCAACATATTCCAGGTTCTACAGTCTGATTTTCTCTTTTTTTGACTTTTTCAGGGTTTCTCATCATATTCCAAGTCCTAGAGTGTGATTTTCTCTTTTTTTGACTTTTTCAGAGTTTCTCACCATATTCCAGGTCCTATAGTGTGATTTTCTCATTTTAAGACTTTTTCAGGGTTTCTCAACATATTCCAACTCCTTCAGTGTATTTTTCTCATTTTTCGACTTTTTTAGGGTTTCTCATCTTATTCCAAGTCCTACAGTGTGATTTTCTCATTTTAAGACTTTTTCAGGGTTTCTCAACATATTCCAGGTCCTACAGTGTGATTTTCTAATTTTTTGACTTTTTCAGGGTTTCTCACCATATTGGAGGTTCTACAAGTGTGATTTTCTTATTTTTCGACTTTTTCAGGGTTTACTCACCATATTCCAGCTTCTACAGTGTATTTTTCTCATTTTTTGACTTTTTCACGGTTTCTCATCATATTCTAAATCCTACAGTGTGATTTTCTCATTTTTGGAATTTTTCAGGGTTTCTCACCATATTGCAGGTACTACAAGTTTGATTTTCTTATTTTTCGACTGTTTGAGTGTTTCTCACCATATTGCAGGTCCAACTGTGTGCTTTTCTCATTTTGAGACTTTTTCCATGTTTCTCACCATATTCCAGCTACTACAGTCTGATTTTCTCATTTTTGACTTTTTCAGGGTTTCTCATCATATTCCAAGTCCTAGAGTGTGATTTTTCCAATTTTTCGCCATTTTCAGAGTTTCTCACCATATTCCATGTTCCACAGTGTGATTTTCTCATTTTTTGACTTTTTCAGGATTGCTCACCATATTCCATCTTCTACATTCTGATTTTCTGATTTTTCAACTTTTTCAGGGTTTCTCATCTTATTCCTAGTCCTACAGTGAAATTTTCTCATTTTTTGACTTTTTCAGAATTTCTCACCCTATTGCAGGTGCTACAGTATGATTTTCTCATTTTTCGACTTTTTCAGGTTTTCTCACCATATTGCAGGTACTACAAGTTTGATTTTCTTATTTTTCGACTGTTTCAGGGTTTCTCACCATATTCCAAGTCCTACTGTGTGATTATCTCATTTTTAGACTTTTTCAGTGTTTTCTCACAATATTCCAGGTACTACAGTGTGATTTTCTCATTTTTTGACTTTTTCAGGTTTTCTCATCATATTCCAAATCCTACAGTGTGATTTTCTCTTTTTCCGACTTTTAAAGGGTTTCTTACCATATTCCATGTCCTAGTCTGTAATTTTCTCATTTTTCGACTTTTTCAGGGTTTCTCACCATATTGGAGGTCCTACTTGTGTGATTTTCTTATTCTTCGACTTTTTCAGGTTTTCTCACCACATTCCAACTCCTACAGTATATTTTTCTCATTTTTGACTTTTTCATGGTTTCTCATCATATTCCAAATCCTACAGTGTGATTTTTTCATTTTTCGACTTTTTCAGGGTTTCTCACCATATTGCAGGTACTTCAAGTTTGATTTTCTTATATTTCGACTGTTTCACGGTTTCTCACCATATTTCAGGTCCTACTGTGTGATTTTCTCATTTTTTGAATTTTTCAGTGTTTCTCACCATATTCCAGGTCCTACAGTGTGTTTTTCTCATTTTTCGACTTTTTCAGGGTTTCTCACCATATTGGAGGTCCTACAATTGTGATTTTCTAATTTTTTAACCTTTTCAGGGTTTCTCTCCATATTCCAGCTGCTACATTGTTTTTTTCTCATTTTTTTACTTTTTCACGGTTTCTCATCATATTCGAAGTCCTACAGTGTGATTTTCTCATTTTTCGACTTTTTCAGGGTTTCTCACCATATTTCAGGTACTACAGTTTTATCTTATTTTTAGACATTTTCAGTGTTTCTCACCATATTCCAGGTACTACAGTGTGATTTTCTCATTTTTTGACTTTTTCAGGGTTTCTCATCGTATTCCAAGTCCTAGAGTGTGATTTTCGCATTTTTCAAATTTTTCAGGGATTCTCAGCATATTCCAGTTCCTACAATTTGATTTTCTAATTTTTGACTTTTTCAGGGTTTCTCATCATATTTCAGGTACTACATGTTTTATCTTATTTTTAGACTTTTTTAGTGTTTCTCACCATATTCCAGGTACTACAGTGTGATTTTCTCATTTTTCGACTTTTTCAGGGTTTCTCACCATATTCCAAGTCCTACAGTGTGATTTTCTCATTTTTTGACTTTTTCTGGGTTTCTCATCATATTCCAAGTCCTAGAGTGTGATTTTCGCATTTTTCGAATTTTTCAGGGATTCTCAGCTTATTCCAGTTCCTTCAGTGTGATTTTCTCATTTTTCGACTTTTTCAGGGTTTCTCACCATATCCCAAGTCCTACAGTGTGATTTTCTCATTTTAAGACTTTTTCAGGGTCTCTCACCATATTGCAAGTCCTACAAGTGTGTATTTCTTTTTTTTTTTTTTTGACTTTTTCATGACTTCTCACCATATTCCAGCTCCTACAGTGTCATTTTCTCATTTTTCGACATTTTCAGGGTTTCTTACCATATTCCAGGTCCTACAGTGTGATTTTCTCATTTTAAGACTTTTTCTGTTTTTCTCATCATATTCTGGGTCCTAGTGCATGATTTTCTCATTTTTCGAATTTTTCAGGGTTTCTCACCATATTCTAAGTCCTACAGTGTAATTTTCTCATTTTTTGACTTTTTCAGGGTTTCTCATCATATTCCAAGTCCTAGAGTGTGATATTCTCATTTTTCGACTTTTTCAGGGTTTGTCACCATATTGCATGTACTACAAGTTTGATTTTCTTATTTTTCGACTGTTTCAGGGTTTCTCACCACATTCGAGGTCCTACTGGGTGATTTTCTCATTTTAATACTTTTTTAGTGTTTCTCACCATATTCCAGGTACTAAAGTGTGATTTTTTCATTTTTTGACTTTTTCACGGTTTTTCATCATATTCCAAGTCCTAGAGTGTGATTTTTGCCTTTTTCATTTTTTTCAGGGATTCTCAACATATTCCAGGTCCTACAGTTTGATTTTCTCATTTTTCGACTTTTTCAGGGTTTCTCACCAGCTTCCAGGTCCTACTGCGTGATTTTCTCATTTTTCGACTTTTTTCAGGATTTCTCACCATATTCTGGGTCCTACTACATGATTTTCTCATTTTTCGATGTTTCAGGGTTTCTCACCATATTCCAGTCCTATAGTGTCCTTTTCTCATTTTTTAACTTTTTCAGGGTTTCTTAAGGTATTCCAGGTTCTACATTGTCATTTTCTCATTTTTCGAATATTTCAGGTTTTCTCAACATATTCCAGGTCCTACACTGTCATTTTATAATTTGCAACTTTTTCAGAGTTTCTCACCATATTCCATGTACTACAGTGTGATTTTTCTCATTTTTTGACTTTTTCAGGGTTTCTCACCATGTTCCAGGTCCTACGGTGTGATTTTCTCATTTTAAGACTTTTTCAGTATTTTTCACAATATTCCAAGTACTACAGTGTGATTTTCTATTTTAAGACTTTTTCAGTGTTTCTCACCAAATCCCAGGTCCCACTGCGTGATTTTCTCATTTTTCGACTTTTTCAGTGTTTTCTAACCATATTCAAGGTACTAAAGTGTTATTTTCTCATTTTTTGACTTTTTCAGGGTTTCTCACCATATTCCAAGTCCTACAGTGTGATTTTCTCATTTTTCGAATTTTTCAGGGTTTCTCAACATATTCCAGATCCTACAGATTGATTTTCTCATTTTTCGACTTTTTCAGGATTTCTCACCAGCTTCCAGGTCCTACTGCGTGATTTTATTATTTTTTGACTTTTTTTCAGGGGTTCTCAACATATTCTGTGTCCTACTGCATGATTTTCTCATTTTTCGACATTTTCAGAGTTTCTCACCATATTCCAAATCCTAGAGTGTGATATTCTCATTTTAAGACTTTTTCAGTGTTTCTCACCATATTGTAGGTACTACTCCATGATTTTCTCATTTTTCGACTTTTTCAGGGTTTCTCACCAGCTTCCAGGTCCTACTGCGTGATTTTCTTATTTTTTTGACTTTTTTTCAGGGTTTCTCACCATATTCTGGGTCCTACTGCATGATTTTCTCATTTTTTGATATTTTCAGAGTTTCTCACCATATTCCAAATCGTAGAGTGTGATATTCTCATTTTAAGACTTTTTCAGTGTTTCTCACCATATTGCAGGTACTCCTGCATGATTTTCTCATTTTTCGACTTTTTCAGGGTTTCTCACCATATTCCAAGTCCTACAGTGTGATTTTTCATTTTTTGACTTTTTCAGGGTTACTCATCTTATTCCAAGCCACACCCATCTTTAAATTTTTAGAAGAAAATGTGAGGCTGTGTTTATATACATCATATGCAGATGGTAAGAGGGATTTAGATTCTCCAGAATCTGACACCCTCTCCTGGAGTGTCTGAAGACCGCTACAGTGTACTTATATCTAATAAATACATAAATAAATAAATAAATAAATAAATAAATAAACATTTTTTAAAAGGGATAAGAAAGAAAGAAAAACCAGGCAGGCCTCCATCCTTGTCTGTCTTTCTCTCTGTCTGTCTGTCTTGCCTAGCCCCTTGCGTAGCCTAGCCTAGCCCCCTTGCCTTGCCTAGCCTAGCCCAGCCCCCTGCCTTGCCTAGCCCTGCCTATCCCTGTCTTTAACCAGGCTGGCCTCGAACTCAGAAACTGACTGCTTCTGCCTCCAGAGTGCTCTCATTAAGAGCTCAAGCCACCACTGACTGTTGGGTTTTCTAAGTCTTACATAGGTATGGTCTGTTTCTCAACTGTGAAACCCTAATTAACACATGTAGTCTGTCCTAGGTCAGCCATAGCTACAGACTGAGGCCTTTTCTAAAACAAAACAAAAGAAAACAAAAAAAATAGAAATAATAAAATAAATAAATTAAGAAACCACATGATAGCTTTTCTTTCTTTCAATGATACTCAGAGTTTGAAGCAGTTCACCCATGAGACCTCAGCTCCGGACATTGAGGCTGTTTCCCTGACAAGTATTATGGCTGAACCTGAGGGGTTCTACTGCGGATTTGTGTCCCCCACTTTAAAAAAATAGTTGTTTTCAAAGGCTGCAGGTTCTTAGCTCTGTTCCTTGTTACAGTTGAGTCACAGCCCTGAAAGTTCAGTGGTAGTTAAAGGCACTGAGAAGGGCTTCCTATAGACATCAAAGACCAAGTCTTTGTTATTAAAAAGTTAATCTGGATTCCCCCACACCCTGGCATCCTTAGAATTCCTAGAAAGGAAGGCAGGGACCTGGGCAGAAGGGTGCAAGGCTACTGGTGTTTGTAAGTGGTAACAGAAAGCTTTCTCTTGTTGGTACCCTACCCCAAGTTACACTGTCACTTCTTTTTTCCTAGTTGTTGTTTTGTAGGTTTGTATTCTCAACATAGACCCTTTTCCTTCCTAACCTTGGCTGTCCTGAACCTTACTGTCCTTGAACTCAGTGATTTGCCTGTCTTGCTGGGATGAAACTGTGAGCTACCATCCAGAAGGAAGCACCCTGCTGAGGTTAGATTGGGGTCTCTTCCATTTTCCTCTATGAACATGCATATGGCAGGCCTGTTCTTTCTTTTTTACTTTTCCTTTTCTTTTTAAAGATTTATTTATTTATTATATTTAAGTATGCTGTAGCTATCTTCAGACAGTCCAGAAGAGGGTGTCAGATTCTGAAGAATCTAAATCATTCTTATTGTCTGCATATGATGTATATAAACACAGCCTCACATATACTCAAAAAAAAAAAAAAGAAGAAAGAAAGATGTGGCTACAGAGAGGGCTCAACAATTAAGAGCATTGTCTCCTCTTCCAGAGAACCTGGGCTCAATTACCAGTATTATATATGGTGGCCCATCTCCAGTTCCAGGGGATCTAATACTCTGTTCTGGAGTCTGTGGGCACAGCATACACATGCAAAACATTCTTACACAATCATTGAGAGAGGAGAGAGAGGGGTTGAGAGAGAGGGGAGGTAATCATACCTCCTGACGAGTTTGAAGACCTGAGCTTCATCACTCACACAAATAAATAAATGCAAAATATTTTTAAAAAATAAACTCTGCCATTGCCCTTTAAAAATTCCTAGAAAACACGTTTTATAAGCAACAGTTATATTTACTATATCTAAAGTACAGTCATGAGCATATTCTCTAAATAGAAAAAGGCCTGTTAGTCTTAGAAATGGAAAAGACAAACCAAGGAAGGTTTGCAATTACATAATGAGGCAGCTCAGCACAGCTCTTAGGTTGGAAATAAGACTGGAGAATAGGATACACCTGAAGACAGCCAATGCTGTGTGATGGTGATCTGGTATTTTTTTTTTAATTTTTAAAAACTTTAACACTTTTTATAAAACCTTTTTCCTTCCTTTCCTTCCTTTCCTTCCTTTCCTTCCTTTCCTTCCTTTCCTTCCTTTCCTTCCTTTCCTTCCTTTCCTTCCTTTCCTTCCTTTCCTTCCTTTCCTTCCTTTCCTTCCTTTCCTTCCTTTCCTTCCTTTCCTTCCTTTCCTTCCTTTCCTTCCTTTCCTTCCTTTCCTTCCTTTCCTTCCTTTCCTTCCTTTCCTTCCTTTCCTTCCTTTTCCTTCCTTTCCTTCCTTTCCTTCCTTTCCTTCCTTTCCTTCCTTTCCTTCCTTTCCTTCCTTTCCTTCCTTTCCTTCCTTTCCTTCCTTTCCTTCCTTTCTTTCTTTCTTTTCTTTCTTTTCTTTCTTTCTTTCTTTCTTTCCCCTAGCCCCTACCCTATAGCCTACCCTAGCCTACCCTATAGCCTACCCTATAGCCTACCCTATAGCCTACCCTATAGCCTACCCTATAGCCTACCCTATAGCCTACCCTATAGCCTACCCTATAGCCTACCCTATAGCCTACCCTATAGCCTACCCTATAGCCTACCCTATAGCCTACCCTATAGCCTACCCTATAGCCTACCCTATAGCCTACCCTATAGCCTACCCTATAGCCTACCCTATAGCCTACCCTATAGCCTACCCTATAGCCTACCCTATAGCCTACCCTATAGCCTACCCTAGCCCTGCCTAACCCTGTCTTTCACCAGGGTGGCCTCGAACTCAGAAACTTACTGCCTCTGCCTACAGAGTGCTCTCATTAAGAGCTTGAGCCACCACTGAAGGTCGGGTTTTCTAAACCTTACCTTGCTCTTGGTGTCTATTCTCAGCTGTGAAACCCTAATTAACACAGGTAGGCAGTCCTGGGTCAGCCAGAGTAACAGACTGAGGCCTTCTCTAAAAACAAATAAAACAAAACAAAACAACAAATAGAAATAATAAAATACATAAATTAAACAACCACAGCATAGCTTTTCTCTCTCTAGGTGGTACTCAGAAATTCCAGCAGTTGGCCTGTGACACCTCAGCTCAGTATATGTGAGGCTGTGTTTATGTACATCATACACAGACCATAAGAGGGATTTAGATTCTCTAGAATCTAACACACTCTTCTGGAGTGTCTGTAGAGAGCTACAGTGTACTTATATATAATAAATGCATAAATAAATAAACATTTTTTAAAGGATAAGAAAGAAAGAAAGACCAGGCAGGCCTGCCATCCTTATCTCTGTCTGTCTGTCTGTCTGTCTGATCCCCTGGAACTGCAGATGGGCCACCATATAGTTGCTGGTAGTTGATCCCAGGTTCTCTGGAAGAGGAGACAATGCTGTTAATTGTTGAGCCCTTTCTTTAGTGACCCCACCCATCTTTAAATTTTTAGAAGTATATGTGAGGCTTTGTTTATGTACATCATATGCAGACCATAAGAGGGATTTATATTCTCCAGAATCTGACACCCTCTTCTGGAGTATCTGAAGGCAGCTACAGTGGTACTTATATCTAATAAATAAATGAATGAATAAATAAATAAATAAACATTTTTTAAAAGGATAAGAAAAAATGAAAGACAAGGCAGGCCTGCCATCCTTATCTCTGTCTGTCTGTCTGTCTGTCTGATCTCCTGGAACTGGAGATGGGCCACAATATAGTTGCTGGTAGTTGATCCCAGGTTCTCTGGAAGAGGAGACAATGCTGTTAATTGTTGAGCCCTTTCAGTGGCCCCACTCATCTTTAAATTTTTAGAAGTGTATGTGAGGCTGTGTTTATGTACAACATAGGCAGACTATAAGAGGGATTTAGATTCTCCAGAATCTGACACCCTCTTCTGGAGTGTCTGAAGACAGCTACAGTGTACTTATGTCTAATAAATAAATAAATAAATAAATAAATAAATAAATAAATAAATAAATAAATAAATAAATATTTAAAAAAAATGATAAGAAAAAAAGAAAGACCAGGCAGGGCCTGCCATCCTTTTCTCTGTCTGTATGTCTGTCTTTCTGATCTCCTGGAACTGGAGATGGGCCACCATATAGTTGCTGGTAGTTGATCCCAGGTTCTCTGGAAGAGGAGACAATGCTGTTAATTGTTGAGCCCTTTCAGTGGCCCCACTCATCTTTAAATTTTTAGAGGTGTATGTGAGGCTGTGTTTATGTACATCATATGCAGACAATAAGAGGGATTTAGATTCTCCAGAATATGACACCCTCTTCTGGAGTGTCTGAAGATAGCTACAGTGTACTTATATCTAATAAATACATAAATAAATAAATAAATAAATATACATTTTTTAAAAAGGATAAGAAAGAAAGAAAGACCAGGCAGGCCTTCCATCCTTATCTCTGTCTGTCTGTCTGTCTCTCTGTCTGATCCCCTGGAACTGGAGATGGGCAACCATATAGTTGCTTGTAGTTGATCCCAGGTTCTCTGGAAGAGGAGACAATGCTCTTAATTATTGAGCCCTTTCAGTGGCCCCACCCATCTTTAAATTTTTAGAAGTATATGTGAGGCTGTGTTTATGTACATCATATGCAGACCATAAGAGGGATTTAGATTCTCCAGAATCTGACACCCTCTACTGGAGTGTCTGAAGACAGCTACAGTGTACTTATATCTAAAAAATACATAAATAAATAAATAAATAAATAAATAAATAAACATTTTTAAAAATGGATAAGAAAGAAAGAAAGACCAGGCAGGCATGCCATCCTTATCCTTGTCTGTTTCTCTGTCTGTCTGTCTGATCCCCTGGAACTGGAGATGGGCCACCATATAGTTGATGGTAGTTGATCCCAGGTTCTCTGGAGAGGAGATAATGCTGTTAATTGTTGAGCCCTTTCAGTGGTCCCACCCATCTTTAAATTTTTAGAAGTATATGTGAGTCTCTGTTTATGTATATCATATGCAGACCATAACAAGGATTTAGATTCTCCAGAATCTGACACCCTCTACTGGAGTGTCTGAAGACAGCTACAGTGTAATTATATCTAATAAATTCATAAATAAACAAATAAACATTTTTAAAAAGGATAATAAAGAAAGAGAGACCAGGCAGGCCTGCCATCCTTGTCTGTTGTCTGTCTGTCTGATCCCCGGAACTGGAGATGGGCCACCATATAATTGCTGGTAGTTGATCCCAGGTTCTCTGGAAGAGGAGACAATGCTGTTAATTATTGAGCCCTTTCAGTGGCCCCACACATCTTTAAGTTTTTAGAGGTATATGTGAGGCTGTGTTTATGTACATCATATGCAGATCATAAGAGGGATATAGATTCTCCCGAATCTGAAACCCTCTTCGGGAGTGTTTGAAGACTGCTACCGTGTACTTTTATCTAATAAATACATACATAAATTAATAAACATTTTTAAAAAGGATAAGAAAGAAAGAAAGACCAGGCAGGCCTGCCACCTTGTCTGTCTGTCTGTCTGTCTGTCTCTCTATCTGTCAGATCCCCTGGAACTGGAGATGGGCCACCATATAGTTGCTGGTAGTTGATCCCAGGTACTCTGGAAGAGGAGACAATGCTGTTAGTTGTTGAGCCCTTTCAGTAGCCCCACCCATCTTTAAATTTTTAGAAGTATATGTGAGGCTGTGTTTATGTACATCATATGCAGACCATACGAGGGATTTAGATTCTCCAGATTCTGACACCCTCTTCTGGAGTGTCTGAAGACAGCTACATTGTACTTATATCTAATAAATACATAAATAAATAAATAAATATATACATACATAAATAAATAAACATTTTTTAAAAAGGATAAGAAAAAAGAAAGACCAGGCAGGCCTGCCATCCTTATCTCTGTCTGTCTGTCTGTCTGTCTGATCCACTGGAACGAAAGATGGGCCACCATATAGTTGCTCATTGTTGATCCCAGGTTCTCTGGAAGAGGAGTCAATGCTGTTAATTATTGAGCCCTTTCTGGGTCCCCACCCATCTTTAAATTTTTAGAACTATATGTGACTCTGTGTTTATGTACATCATATGCAGACCATAAGAGGGATTTATTTTCTCCAGAATCTGACACCCTCTTCTGGAGTGACTGAAGACAACTACAGTGTACTTATATCTAATAAATAAATAAATAAATAAATAAATAAATAAATAAATAAATAAATAAATGAACATTTTTAAAAAAGGATAAGAAAGAAAGAAAGAAAGACCAGGCAGGCCTGCCATCCTTATCTCTGTCTATCTGTCTGTCTGTCTGATACCCTGGAACTGGAGATGGGCCACCATATTATTGCTGGTAGTTGATCCCAGTTTCTCTGCAAGAGGAGACAATGCTGTTAATTTTTGAGCCCTTTCAGTGGCCCCACCCATCTTTAAATTTTTAGAAGAATTTGTGAGGCTCTGTTTATGTACATCATATGCAGACCATAAGAGGGATTTAGATTTTTCAGAATCTGACACCCTCTTCTGGAGTGTCTGAAGACAGCTAGAGTGTACTTATATCTAATAAATGCATAAATAAATAAATAAACATGTTTTAAAAAGGATAAGAAAGAAATAAAACCAAGCAGGCCTGCCTTCCTTGTCTGTTTGTCTATCTGTCTATCTGATCCCCTGAAACTGGAGATGCGCCACCATATTTTTGCTGGTAGTTGATTCCAGGTTCTCTGGAAGAGGAGACAATGCTGGTATTTGTTGAGCCCTTTAAGTGGCCCCACCCATCTTTAAATTTTTAGAAGTATATGTGAGGCTGTGTTTATATACATCATATGCAGACCATAAGAGGGATTTAGATTCTCCGTAATCTGACACCCTCTTCTGGAGTGGTCTGAAGACAGCTACTGTGTACTTATATCTAATAAATACATACATAAATAAATAAATAAACATTTTTTTAAAAGGATAAGAAGGAAAGAAAGACCAGGTAGGCCTGCCATCCTTATCTCTGTCTGTCAGTCTGTCTGTCTGATCCCCTGGAACTAGAGATGGGCCACCATATAGTTGCTGGTAGTTGATCCCAGGTTCTCTGGAAGAGGAGACAATGCTGTTAATTGTTGAGCCCTTTCAGTGGCCCCACCCATCTTTAAATTTTTAGAAGTATATGTGAGGCTGTGTTTATGTACATTGTATGCAGACCATAATAGGGATTTAGATTCTCCAGAAACTGATACCCTCTTCTGGAGTGTCTGAAGACATCAACAGTGTACTTATATCTAATAAATAAATAAATAAATAAATAAATAAAGAAAGAAAGAAAGAAAGAAAGAAAGAAAGAAAGAAAGAAAGAAAGAAAGAAAGAAAGAAAGATGTTTTAAAAAGGATAAGTAAGAATGAAAAACCAGACAGGCCTGCCATTCTAGTCTGTCTGTCTGTCTGTCTGTCTGATCCCCTGGAACTGGAGATGGGCCATTATATAGTTGCTGGTAGTTGATCCCAGGTTCTCTGGAAGAGGAGACAATGCTGTTAATTGTTGAGCCCTTTCAGTGGCCCCACACATCGTTAAATTTTTGGAAGTAATTGTGAGTCTGTGCTTATGTACATCATTTGCAGTCCATAAGAGGGATTTAGATTCTCCAGAATCTGACACCCTCTTCCTCAGTGTCTGAAGACAGCTACAGTGTACTTATATCTAATATACATTAATAAATAAATAAACATTTCTTAAAAAGGATAAGAAAGAAATAAAGACCAGGCAGGCCTGCCATCCTTATCTCTATCTGTCTGTATGTCTGTCTGTCTGTCTGATCCCCTGGAACTGGAGATGGGCCACCATATAGTTGCTGGTAGTTGAACCCAGGTTCTCTGGAAGAGGTGACAATGCTGTTAATTTTTGAGCAGTAAAGTGGCCCCACCCATCTTAAATTTTTTAGAAGTATATGTGAGGCTGTGTTTATGTACCTGTATGCAGACCATAAGAGGGATTTAGATTGTCCAGAATCTGACACCGTCTTCTGGAGTGTCTGAAGACTGCTACCATGTACTTATATCTAATAAATAAATAAATAAATAAATAAATAAATAAATAATCATTTTTTAAAAATGATAAGAAAAAAAGAAAGTCCAGGCAGGCCTGCGTTATTTAACTCTGTCTGTCTGTCTGTCTGATCCCGGGGAACTGGAGATGGGCCACCATATAGTGGCTGATAGTTGATCCCAGGTTCTCTGGAAGAGGAGACAATGCTGTTAATTGTTGAGCCCTCACCATATTGCAGGTCCTACAAGTATGAATTTTTCAGTGTTTCTCACCATATTCCAGGTACTACTGCGTGATTTTCTCATTTTTCGACTTTTTCAGGGTTTCTCACCATATTGCAAGTCCTACAAGTGTGAATTTCTTATTTTTGGACTTTTTTAGGGTTTCTCACCATATTCCAGCTCCTACAGTGTGTTTTTGTCATTTTTTGTCTTTTTCACGGTTTCTCATCTTATTCCAAGTCCTATATTGTGATTTTCTCATTTTTTGCCTTTTGCAGGGTTTCTCACCATATTGCAGGTACTACAAGTTTGATTTTCTTATTTTTCGATCTTTCAGGGTTTCTCACCATATTCCAGGTCCTACAGTGTGATTTTCTCATTTTTAGACTTTTTCAGGGTTTCTCACCATATTGGAGGTTCTACAAGTGTGATTTTCTTATTTTTCAACTTTTTCAGGGTTTCTCACCATATTGGAGGTTCTACAAGTGTGATTTTCTTATTTTTCGACTTTTTCAGGGTTTACTCACCATATTCCAGCTTCTACAGTGTATTTTAATCATTTTTTGACTTTTTCACGTTTTCTCATCATATTCTAAATCCTACAGTGTGAATTTCTCATTTTTGGAATTTTTCAGGGGTTTCTCACCATATTGCAGGTACTACAAGTTTGATTTTCTTATTTTTCGACTGTTTCAGTGTTTCTCACCATATTGCAGGTCCAAATGTGTGATTTTCTCATTTTGAGACTTTTTCAATGTTTCTCACCATATTCCAGCTACTACAGTCTGATTTTCTCATTTTTGACTTTTTCAGGGTTTCTCATCATATTCCAAGTCCTAGAGTGTGATTTTTCCAATTTTTCGACTTTTTCAGAGTTTCTCACCATATTCCAGGTTCCCCCACAGTGTGATTTTCTCATTTTTTGACTTTTTCAGGATTGCTCACCATATTCCATCTTCTACATTGTGATTTTCTCATTTTTCAACTTTTTCAGGGTTTCTCATCTTATTCCAAGTCCTACAGTGAAATTTTCTCATTTTCTGACTTTTTCAGGTTGTCTCATCTTATTCCAAGTCCTACAGTGTGATTTTCCTCATTTTTTGACTTTTTTCAGGGTTGATCACCATATTGCAGGTCCTACACGTGTGAATTTCTTATTTTTGGACTTTTTCAGGGTTTCTCACCATATTCCAGGTACTACAGTGTGATTTTCTCATTTTAAGACTTTTTCATGGTCTCTCACAATATTGCATGTCCTACAAGTGTGTATATCTTATTTTTCTACTTTTTAAAGGTTTCTCTCCATATTCCATCTCCTACCGTGTACTTTTGTCATTTTTTGTCTTTTTCACGGTTTCTTATTTAATTTCAAGTTCTACAGTGTGATTTTCTCATTTTCTGACTTTTTCAGGGTTTCTCATCATATTCCAAGTCCTACAGTGTGATTTTCTCATTTTTTGACTTTTTCAGGGTTTCTCATCTTATTCCAAGTCGTAGAGTGTGATTTTTCTAATTTTTCAACTTTTTCAGATTTTATCACCATATTCCTTTTACTACAGTTTGATTTTTCTCATTTTTGACTTTTTCAAGGTTTCTCACCATATTCCATGTCCTAAAGTGTGATTTTCTCATTTTAAGACTTTTTCAGGGTTTCTCACCATATTCCAGGTACTACAGTGTGATTTTCTAATTTTACACTTTTTCAGTGTTTCTGACCAAATTTCAGGACCTACTGCGTGATTTTCTCATTTTTCGACTTTTTCAGGGTTTCTCACCATATTTCAGGTCCTACACTGTGATTTTCTCATTTTTCGACTTTTCAGGGTTTTTCACCATATTGGAGGTCCTACAAGTGTGGTTTTCTTATTTTTCGACTCTTTCAGGGTTTCTCATCATATTCCAGCTCCTACAGTGTATTATTCTCATTTTTTGACTTTTTCACGGTTTCTCATCATATTCCAAATCCTACAGTGTGATTTTCTCATTTTTGGATTTTTCAGGGTTTCTCACCATATTGCAGGTACTACAAGTTTGATTTTCTTATTTTTCGACTGTTTCGGTGTTTCTCACCATACTGCAGATCCTATTGTGTGATTTTTCTCATTTTTCGTCTTTTTCAGGGTTTCTCATCATATTCCAAGCCCTACAGTCTGATTTTTCTATTTTTTGACTTTTTCAGAGTTTCTCACCATATTCCAGGTTCTACACTGTGATTTTTCTAATTTTTTGAATTTTTCAGGGTTGCTCACCATACTCGATCTTCTACAGTGTGATTTTCTCATTTTTCGACTGTTTCAGGGTTTCTCACTATATTGCAGGTCCTACAAGTGTGAATTTCTTATTTTTGGACTTTTTCAGGGTTTCTCATCATATTCCAAGTCCTATACTGTGATTTTTGAATTTTTCGAATTTTTCAGGGATTCTCAGCATATTCCGGGTCCTACAGTTTGATTTTCTAATTTTTCATGTTTTTCAGGGTTTCTCACCATATCCCAAGTCGTACAGTGTGATTTTCTAATATTAAGACTTTTTCAGGGTCTCTCACCATATTGCATATCCTATAAGTGTGTATTTCTTATTTTTGAACTTTTTCAGGGTTTCTCACAATATTCAAGCTCCTACAGTGTGTTTTTGTCATTTTTTTTTCTTTTTCACGGTTTCTCATCTTATTCCAAGTCCTACAGTGTGATTTTCTCATTTTTCGACTTTTTCAGGGTTTCTCACATTATTGCAGGTCCTACAAGTGTGAATTTCTTATTTTTGGACTTTTTCAGGGTTTCTCACCATATTCCAGCTCCTACAGTGTGTTTTTGTCATTTTTTGTCTTTTTCACGGTTTCTCTTCTTATTCCAAGTCCTATATTGTGATTTTCTCATTTTTGACTTTTTCAGTGTTTCTCACCATATTGCAGGTACTTCAAGTTTGATTTTCTTATTTTTCGATCTTTCAGGGTTTCTCACCATATTCCAGGTCCTACTGTTTGATTTTCTCATTTTTAGAATTTTTCAGGGTTTCTCACCTTATTCCAGGTACTAAGTGTGATTTTCTCATTTTTTGACTTTTTCAGGGTTTCTCATCATATTCCAAGTCCTAGAGTGTGATTTTCTCTTTTTTCGACTTTTCAGAGTTTCTCACCATATTCCAGGTCCTACCGTGTGATTTTCTCATTTTAAGACTTTTTCAGGGTTTCTCAACATATTCCAACTCCTTCAGTGTATTTTTCTCATTTTTCGACTTTTTTAGGGTTTCTCATCTTATTCCAAGTCCTACAGTGTGATTTTCTCATTTTTCGACTTTTTCAGGGTTTCTCACCATATTGGAGGTTCTACAAGTGTGATTTTCTTATTTTTCGACTTTTTCAGGGTTTACTCACCATATTCCAGCTTCTACAGTGTATTTTAATCATTTTTTGACTTTTTCACGGTTTCTCATCATATTCTAAATCCTACAGTTTGATTTTCTCATTTTTGGAATTTTTTAGTGTTTCTCACCATATTGCAGGTACTACAAGTTT
>NW_028227891.1:45281-59840 GCF_978045245.1 Mus caroli | reverse complement strand
AAATGAGAAAATCAAACTGTAGGACCCAGAATTACAAAAAAACTTGAAAAACGTGGAAAATGAGAAAATCACACTGCAGGACGCAGAATATGCCTTAGAATTCCGTGAAAAACGTGAAAATTATTAATTCACACTGTCGGACCCAGAATATGCCAAGAAACCATGAAAAAAGTGGAAAATTAAAAATTCACACTGTATTATCAAGAATATGGTGAGAAATACTGAAAAACGTGGAAAATTAAAAATTCACACTGAAGGACTCAAATATGGCAAGATAACCTGAAAAACATGGAAAATTAAAAATACACGCTGTAGGACCCAGAATATGGCGAGAAACCCTAAAAAAAGTAGAAAATTAAAAACTGACACAGAAGGAACCAGAATATGGCCAGAAAACCTGAAAAAGTTGGAAAATGAGAATAATCACACTAAAGGACCCAGAATTCCGAAAAAATTGAAAAAAGTGGAAAATGAGAATATCACACTGTAGCACCCAGAATTGCGAAAAAACTTGAAAATTTACATAAATGAGAAAATCACACTGCAGGACCCAGAATATGAAGAAAAAACCTGAAAAACGTGGAAAATTAAAAATACACGCTGTAGGACACAGAATATGTGGAGAAACCATGAAAAATTAGAAAATTATAAATTCACACTGAAGGTCCCCAAATATGGCTAGAAAACCTGAAAAAGGTGGAAAATGAGAATAATCACACTGTAGGACCTAGAATTGCGAAAAAACTTGAAAAAAGTCGTAAATGAGAAAATCACACTGTAGGACCCAGATATTGCAAGAAAACCTGAAAACGTGGAAAATTAAAAATACACTCTGTAGGACCAACATATGGCGAGAAACCCTGAAAAAAGTAGAAAATTACAAATGCACACTGAAGGACCCCAAAAAAGGCAAGAAAACCTGAAAAAGGTGTAATATAAGAAAATCACACTTTAGTACCTAGAATTACGAAAAAAATTGAAAAACTTGGAAAATGAGAAAATCACACTGCAGCACCCAAAATATGCCGAGAAACCCTGAAAAACGTGAAATTAAAATTCACAATGTCAGACACAGAATATGGCGAGAATCCATGAAAAAAAATTAAAAATTAACACGATATTACCCTGAATATGGCGAGAAATACTGAAAAACGTGGAAAACAAAATTCACACTGAAGGACCTGGAATATGGCAAGAAAACCTGAAAAATGTGGAAATGAGAAAATCACACTGTAGGACCCAGAATATGACGAGAAAACCTGAAAAACGTGGAAAATTAAAAACTCACACTGAAGGACCCAGAATATGGCGAGAAACCCTGAAAAATGTGAAATTTAAAAATTCACACTATCAGACACAGAATATGGCAAGAAAACCTGAAAAAAGTAGAAAATTAAAAACTCACAGTGAAGGACCCCAAATATGGTGAGAAAACCTAAAAAAGGTGGAAAATGAGAAAATCAAAATGTAGGACCCAGAATTACAAAAAAACTTGAAAAACGTGGAAAATGAGAAAATCACACTGCAGGACGCAGAATATGCCTAGAAATCGTGAAAAACGTGAAAATTATAAATTCACACTGTCGGACCCAGAATATAGCAAGAAACCATGAAAAAAGTGGAAAATTAAAAATTCACACTGTATTATCAAGAATATGGTGAGAAATACTGAAAAACGTGGAAAATTAAAAATTCACACTGAAGGACTCAAATATGTCAAGAAAACCTGAAAAACATGGAAAATTAAAAATACACGCTGTAGGACCCAGAATATGGCGAGAAACCCTAAAAAAAGTAGAAAATTAAAAACTGACAGAGAAGGAACCAGAATATGGCCAGAAAACCTGAAAAAGTTGGAAAATGAGAATAATCACACTAAAGGACCCAGAATTCCGAAAAAATTGAAAAAAGTGGAAAATGAGAATATCACACTGTAGCACCCAGAATTGCGAAAAAACTTGAAAATTTACATAAATGAGAAAATCACACTGCAGGACCCAGAATATGAAGAAAAAACCTGAAAAACGTGGAAAATTAAAAATACACGCTGTAGGACAGAGAATATGTGGAGAAACCATGAAAAATTAGAAAATTATAAATTCACACTGAAGGTCCCCAAATATAGCTAGAAAACCTGAAAAAGGTGGAAAATGAGAATAATCACACTGTAGGGACCTAGAATTGCGAAAAAACTTGAAAAAAGTCGTAAATGAGAAAATCACACTGTAGGACCCAGATATGGCGAGAAAACCGGAAAAACGTGGAAAATTAAAAATACACTCTTTAGGAACAACATATGGCGAGAAACCCTGAAAAAAGTAGAAAATTACAAATGCACACTGAAGGACCCCAAATATGGCAAGAAAACCTGAAAAAGGTGTAATATAAGAAAATCACACTTTAGTACCCAGAATTAAGAAAAAAATTGAAAAACTTGGAAAATGAGAAAATCACACTGCAGCACCCAAAATATGCCTAGAAACCCTGAAAAACGTGAAAATTAAAATTCACAATGTCAGACACAGAATATGGCGAGAATCCATGAAAAAAAATTAAAAATTAACACGATATTACCCTGAATATGGCAAGAAATAATGAAAAACGTGGAAAACAAAATTCACACTGAAGGAACTGGAATATGGCAAGAAAACCTGAAAAATGTGGAAATGAGAAAATCACACTGTAGGACCCAGAATATGACGAGAAAACCTGAAAAACGTGGAAAATTAAAAACTCACACTGAAGGACCCAGAATATGGCGAGAAACCCTGAAAAATGTGAAATTTAAAAATTCACACTATCAGACACAGAATATGGCAAGAAAACCTGAAAAATAGTAGAAAATTAAAAACTCACAGTGAAGGACCCCAAATATGGTGAGAAAACATAAAAAAGGTGGAAAATGAGAAAATCAAACTGTAGGACCCAGAATTACAAAAAAACTTGAAAAACGTGGAAAATGAGAAAATCACACTGCAGGACGCAGAATATGCCTAGAAACCGTGAAAAACGTGAAAATTATAAATTCACACTGTCGGACCCAGAATATGGCAAGAAACCATGAAAAAATGGAAAATTAAAAATTCACACTGTATTATCAAGAATATGGTGAGAAATACTGAAAAACGTGGAAAATTAAAAATTCACACTGAAGGACTCAAATATGTCAAGAAAACCTAAAAAACATGGAAAATTAAAAATACACGCTGTAGGACCCAGAATATGGCGAGAAATCCTAAAAAAAGTAGAAAATTAAAAACTGACAGAGAAGGAACCAGAATATGGCCAGAAAACCTGAAAAAGTTGGAAAATGAGAATAATCACACTAAAGGACCCAGAATTCCGAAAAAATTGAAAAAAGTGGAAAATGAGAAAATCACACTGTAGCACCCAGAATTGCGAAAAAACTTGAAAATTTACATAAATGAGAAAATCACACTGCAGGACCCAGAATATGAAGAAAAAACCTGAAAAACGTGGAAAATTAAAAATACACGCTGTAGGACACAGAATATGTGGAGAAACCCTGAAAAATTAGAAAATTATAAATTCACACTGAAGGTCCCCAAATATGGCTAGAAAACCTGAAAAAGGTGGAAAATGAGAATAATCACAATGTAGGACCTAGAATTGCGAAAAAACTTGAAAAAAGTCGTAAATGAGAAAATCACACTGTAGGACCCAGATATGGCGAGAAAACCTGAAAAACGTGGGAAAATTAAAAATACACTCTGTAGGACCAACATATGGCGAGAAACCCTGAAAAAAGTAGAAAATTACAAATGCACACTGAAGGACCCCAAATATGGCAAGAAAACCTGAAAAAGGTGTAATATAAGAAAATCACACTTTAGTACCCAGAATTAAGAAAAAAATTGAAAAACTTGGAAAATGAGAAAATCACACTGCAGCACCCAAAATATGCCGAGTAACCCTGAAAAACATGAAAATTAAAATTCACAATGTCAGACACAGAATATGGGGAGAAACCATGAAAATAGAGGATAATTAAAAATTAACACGATATTACCCTGAATATGGCGAGAAATAATGAAAATCGTGGAAAACAAAATTCACACTGAAGGACCTGGAATATGGCAAGAAAACCTGAAAAATGTGGAAATGAGAAAATCACACTGTAGGACCCAGAATATGACGAGAAAACCTGAAAAACGTGGAAAATTAAAAACTCACACTGAAGGACCCAGAATATGGCGAGAAACCCTGAAAAATGTGAAATTTAAAAATTCACACTATCAGACACAAAATATGGCAAGAAAACCTGAAAAAAGTAGAAAATTAAAAACTCACAGTGAAGGACCCCAAATATGGTGAGAAAACCTAAAAAAGGTGGAAAATGAGAAAATCAAACTGTAGGACCCAGAATTACAAAAAAACTTGAAAAACGTGGAAAATGAGGAAAATCACACTGCAGGACGCAGAATATGCCTAGAAACCGTGAAAAATGTGAAAATTATAAATTCACACTGTCGGACCCAGAATATGGCAAGAAACCATGAAAAAAGTGGAAAATTAAAAATTCACACTGTATTATCAAGAATATGGTGAGAAATACTGAAAAACGTGGAAAATTAAAAATTCACACTGAAGGACTCAAATATGGCAAGAAAACCTGAAAAATATGGAAAATTAAAAATACACGCTGTAGGACCCTGAATATGGC
The DNA here is from genome assembly GCF_978045245.1 of Mus caroli. NCBI lineage: Eukaryota > Metazoa > Chordata > Mammalia > Rodentia > Muridae > Mus > Mus caroli. Next base: position 55,156 of record NW_028227891.1, on the reverse strand, counting down.
GAGAAATCCTAAAAAAAGTAGAAAATTAAAAACTGACACAGAAGGAACCAGAATATGGCCAGAAAACCTGAAAAAGGTGGAAAATGAGAATAATCACACTGTAGGACCTAGAATTGCGAAAAAACTTGAAAAAAGTCGTAAATGAGAAAATCACACTGTAGGACCCAGATATGGCAAGAAAACCTGAAAAACGTGGAAAATTAAAAATACACTCTGTAGGACCAACATATGGCGAGAAACCCTGTAAAAAGTAGAAAATTACAAATGCACACTGAAGGACCCCAAATATGGCAAGAAAACCTGAAAAAGGTGTAATATAAGAAAATCACACTTTAGTACCCAGAATTAAAAAATTGAAAAACTTGGAAAATGAGAAAATCACACTGCAGCACCCAAAATATGCCGAGAAACCCTGAAAAACGTGCAAATTAAAATTCACAATGTCAGACACAGAATATGGCGAGAAACCATGAAAAAGGAGGATAATTAAAAATCAACACGATATTACCCTGAATATGGCGAGAAATAATGAAAAACGTGGAAAACAAAATTCACACTGAAGGACCTGGAATATGGCAAGAAAACCTGAAAAATGTGGAAATGAGAAAATCACACTGTAGGACCCAGAATATGACGAGAAAACCTGAAAAACGTGGAAAATTAAAAACTCACACTGAAGGACCCAGAATATGGCGAGAAACCCTGAAAAATGTGAAATTTAAAAATTCACACTATCAGACACAGAATATGGCAAGAAAACCTGAAAAAAGTAGAAAATTAAAAACTCACAGTGAAGGACCCCAAATATGGTGAGAAAACCTAAAAAAGGTGGAAAATGAGAAAATCAAACTGTAGGACCCAGAATTACAAAAAAACTTGAAAAACGTGGAAAATGAGAAAATCACACTGCAGGACGCAGAATATGCCTAGAAACCGTGAAAAACGTGAAAATTATAAATTCACACTGTCGGACCCAGAATATGGCAAGAAACCATGAAAAAAGTGGAAAATTAAAAATTCACACTGTATTATCAAGAATATGGTGAGAAATACTGAAAAACGTGGAAAATTAAAAATTCACACTGAAGGACTCAAATATGTCAAGAAAACCTGAAAAACATGGAAAATTAAAAATACACGCTGTAGGACCCAGAATATGGCGAGAAACCCTTAAAAAAGTAGAAAATTAAAAACTGACAGAGAAGGAACCAGAATATGGCCAGAAAACCTGAAAAAGTTGGAAAATGAGAATAATCACACTAAAGGACCCAGAATTCTGAAAAAATTGAAAAAAGTGGAAAATGAGAAAATCACACTGTAGCACCCCAGAATTGCGAAAAAACTTGAAAATTTACATAAATTAGAAAATCACACTGCAGGACCCAGAATATGAAGAAAAAACCTGAAAAACGTGGAAAATTAAAAATACACGCTGTAGGACACAGAATATGTGGAGAAACCCTGAAAAATTAGAAAATTATAAATTCACACTGAAGGTCCCCAAATATGGCTAGAAAACATGAAAAAGGTGGAAAATGAGAATAATCACACTGTAGGACCTAGAATTGCGAAAAAACTTGAAAAAAGTCGTAAATGAGAAAATCACACTGTAGGACCCAGATATGGCGAGAAAACCTGAAAAACGTGGAAAATTAAAAATACACTCTGTAGGACCAACATATGGCGAGAAACCCTGAAAAAAGTAGAAAATTACAAATGCACACTGAATGACCCCAAATATGGCAAGAAAACCTGAAAAAGGTGTAATATAAGAAAATCACACTTTAGTACCCAGAATTAAGAAAAAAATTGAAAAACTTGGAAAATGAGAAAATCACACTGCAGCACCAAAAATATGCCGAGAAACCCTGAAAAACGTGAAAATTAAAATTCACAATGTCAGACACAGAATATGGCGAGAAACCATGAAAAAAGAAGAAAATTAAAAATTAACACGGTATTACCCTGAATATGGCGAGAAATACTGAAAAACGTGGAAAACAAAATTCACACTTAAGGACCTAGAATATGGCAAGAAAACCTGAAAAATGTGGAAATGAGAAAATCACACTGAAGGACCCAGAATATGGCGAGAAACCCTGAAAACTGTGAAATTTAAAAATTCACACTATCAGACACAGAATATGGCAAGAAAACCTGAAAAAAGTAGAAAATTAAAAACTCACAGTGAAGGACCCCAAATATGGTGAGAAAACCTAAAAAAGGTGGAAAATGAGAAAATCAAACTGTAGGACCCAGAATTACAAAAAAACTTGAAAAACGTGGAAAATGAGAAAATCACACTGCAGGACGCAGAATATGCCTAGAAACCGTGAAAAACGTGAAAATTATAAATTCACACTGTCGGACCCAGAATATGGCAAGAAACCATGAAAAAAGTGGAAAATTAAAAATTCACACTGTATTATCAAGAATATGGCGAGAAATACTGAAAAACGTGGAAAATTAAAAATTCACACTGAAGGACTCAAATATGTCAAGAAAACCTGAAAAACATGGAAAATTAAAAATACACGCTGTAGGGACCCAGAATATGGCGAGAAATCCTAAAAAAAAAGTAGAAAATTAAAAACTGACACAGAAGGAACCAGAATATGGCCAGAAAACCTGAAAAAGTTGGAAAATGAGAATAATCACACTAAAGGACCCAGAATTCCGAAAAAACATGAAAAAAGTGGAAAATGAGAAAATCACACTGTAGCACCCAGAATTGCGAAAAACTTGAAAATTTACATAAATGAGAATATCACACTGCAGGACCCAGAATATGAAGAAAAACCTGAAAAACGTGGAAAATTAAAAATACACGCTGTAGGACACAGAATATGTGGAGAAACCCTGAAAAATTAGAAAATTATAAATTCACACTGAGTCCCCAAATATAGCTAGAAAACCTGAAAAAGGTGGAAAATGAGAATAATCACACTGTAGGACCTAGAATTGCGAAAAAACTTGAAAAAAGTCGTAAATGAGAAAATCACACTGTAGGACCCAGATATGGCAAGAAAACTTGAAAAACGTGGAAAATTAAAAATACACTCTGTAGGACCAACATATGGCGAGAAACCCTGTAAAAAGTAGAAAATTACAAATGGACACTGAAGGACCCCAAATATGGCAAGAAAACCTGAAAAGGGTGTAATATAAGAAATCACACTTTAGTACCCAGAATTAAGAAAAAAATTGAAAAACTTGGAAAATACGAAAATCACACTGCAGCACCCAAAATATGCCGAGAAACCCTGAAAAACGTGAAAATTAAAATTCACAATGTCAGACACAGAATATGGCGAGAAACCATGAAAAAAGAAGAAAATTAAAAATTAACACGGTATTACCCTGAATATGGCGAGAAATACTGAAAAACGTGGAAAACAAAATTCACACTGAAGGACCTAGAATATGGCAAGAAAACCTGAAAAATGTGGAAATGAGAAAATCACACTGTAGGACCCAGAATATGACGAGAAAACCTGAAAAACGTGGAAAATTAAAAACTCACACTGAAGGACCCAGAATATGGCGAGAAACCCTGAACATCATGAAATTTAAATATTCACACTATCAGACACAGAATATGGCGAGAAACCTTGTAAAGAAGTAGAAAATTAAAAACTCACAGTGAAACCCCAAATATGGTGAGAAAACCTAAAAAAGGTGGAAAATGAGAAAATCAAACTGTAGGACCCAGAATTACAAAAAAACTTGAAAAACGTGGAAAATGAGAAAATCACACTGCAGGACGCAGAATATGCCTAGAAACCGTGAAAAACGTGAAAATTATAAATTCACACTGTCGGACCCAGAATATGGCTAGAAACCATGAAAAGAGTGGAAAATTAAAAATTCACACTGTATTATCAAGAATATGGCGAGAAATACTGAAAAACGTGGAAAATTAAAAATTCACACTGAAGGACTCAAATATGGCAAGAAAACCTGAAAAACATGGAAAATTAAAAATACACGCTGTAGGACCCAGAATATGGCGAGAAATCCTAAAAAAAAAGTAGAAAATTAAAAACTGACACAGAAGGAACCAGAATATGGCCAGAAAACCTGAAAAAGTTGGAAAATGAGAATAATCACACTAAAGGACCCAGAATTCCGAAAAAACTTTAAAAAATTGGAAAATGAGAAAATCACACTGTAGCACCCAGAATTGCGAAAAAACTTGAAAATTTACATAAATGAGAATATCACACTGCAGGACCCAGAATATGAAGAAAAAACCTGAAAAATGTGGAAAATTAAAAATACACGCTGTAGGACCCAGAATATGTGAAGAAACCCTGAAAAATTAGAAAATTAAAAACTCACACTGAAGGACCCCAAATATGGCTAGAAAACCTGAAAAAGGTGGAAAATGAGAATAATCACACTGTAGGACCTAGAATTGCGAAAAAACTTGAAAAAAGTCGTAAATGAGAAAAACACACTGTAGGACCCAGATATGGCAAGAAAACCTGAAAAACGTGGAAAATTAAAAATACAGTCTGTAGGACCAACATATGGCGAGAAACCCTGAAAAAAGTAGAAAATTACAAATGCACACTGAAGGACCCCAAATATGGCAAGAAAACCTGAAAAAGGTGTAATATAAGAAAATCACACTTTAGTACCCAGAATTAAGAAAAAAATTGAAAAACTTGGAAAATCACACTGCAGCACCCAAAATATGCCGAGAAACCCTGAAAAACGTGAAAATTAAAATTGACAATGTCAGACACAGAATATGGCGAGAAACCATGAAAAACGAGGAAAATTAAAAATGAACACGGTATTACCCTGAATATGGCGAGAAATAATGAAAAACGTGGAAAACACAATTCACACTGAAGGACCTGGAATATGGCAAGAAAACCTGAAAAATGTGGAAATGAGAAAATCACACTGTAGGACCCAGAATATGACGAGAAAACCTGAAAAACGTGGAAAATTAAAAACTCACACTGAAGGACCCAGAATATGGCGAGAAACCCTGAAAAATGTGAAATTTAAAAATTCACACTATAAGACACAGAATATGGCAAGAAAACCTGAAAAAAAGTAGAAAATTAAAAACTCACAGTGAAGGACCCCAAATATGGTGAGAAAACCTAAAAAAGGTGGAAAATGAGAAAATCAAACTGTAGGACCCAGAATTACAAAAAAACTTGAAAAACGTGGAAAATGAGAAAATCACACTGCAGGACGCAGAATATGCCTAGAAACCGTGAAAAACGTGAAAATTATAAATTCACACTGTCGGACCCAGAATATGGCAAGAAACCATGAAAAAAGTGGAAAATTAAAAATTCACACTGTATTATCAAGAATATGGCGAGAAATACTGAAAAACGTGGAAAATTAAAAATTCACACTGAAGGACTCAAATATGGCAAGAAAACCTGAAAAACATGGAAAATTAAAAATACACGCTGTAGGACCCAGAATATGGCGAGAAACCCTAAAAAAAGTAGAAAATTAAAAACTGACAGAGAAGGAACCAGAATATGGCCAGAAAACCTGAAAAAGTTGGAAAATGAGAATAATCACACTAAAGGACCCAGAATTCTGAAAAAATTGAAAAAAGTGGAAAATGAGAAAATCACACTGTAGCACCCAGAATTGCGAAAAAACTTGAAAATTTACATAAATGAAAAAATCACACTGCAGGACCCAGAATATGAAGAAAAAACCTGAAAAACGTGGAAAATTAAAAATACACGCTGTAGGACACAGAATATGTGGAGAAACCCTGAAAAATTAGAAAATTAAAAACTCACACTCAAGGACCCCAAATATGGCTAGAAAACCTGAAAAAGGTGGAAAATGAGAATAATCACACTGTAGGACCTAGAATTGCGAAAAAACTTGAAAAAAGTCGTAAAGGAGAAAATCACACTGTAGGACCCAGATATGGGGAGAAAACCTGAAAAACGTGGAAAATTAAAAATACACTCTGTAGGACCAACATATGGCGAGAAACCCTGAAAAAAAGTAGAAAATTACAAATGCACACTGAAGGACCCCAAATATGGCAAGAAAACCTGAAAAAGGTGTAATATAAGAAAATCACACTTTAGTACCCAGAATTAAGAAAAAAATTGAAAAACTTGGAAAATGAGAAAATCACACTGCAGCACCCAAAATATGCCGAGAAACCCTGAAAAACGTGAAAATTAAAATTCACAATGTCAGACACAGAATATGGCGAGAAACCATGAAAAAAGAGGAAAATTAAAAATTCACACGGTATTACCCAAAATATGGCGAGAAATACTGAAAAACGTGGAAAACAAAATTCACACTGAAGGACCTGGAATATGGCAAGAAATCCTGAGAAAGGTAGAAATGAGAAAATCACAGTGAAGGACCCAGAATATGGCGAGAAACCCTGAAAAACGTGAAATTTAAATGTTCACACTATCAGACACAGAATATGGCGAGAAACCCTGTAAAGAAGTAGAAAATTAAAAACTCACAGTGAAGGACCCCAAATATGGTGAGAAAACCTAAAAAAGGTGGAAAATGAGAAAATCAAACTGTAGGACCCAGAATTACAAAAAAACTTGAAAAACGTGGAAAATGAGAAAATCACACTGCAGGACGCAGAATATGCCTAGAAACCGTTCAAAACGTGAAAATTATAAATTCACACTGTCGGACCCAGAATATGGCAAGAAACCATGAAAAAAGTGGAAAATTAAAAATTCACACTGTATTATCAAGAATATGGCGAGAAATACTGAAAAACGTGGAAAATTAAAAATTCACACTGAAGGACTCAAATATGGCAAGAAAACCTGAAAAACATGGAAAATTCAAAATACACGCTGTAGGACCCAGAATATGGCGAGAAACCCTAAAAAAAATAGAAAATTAAAAACTGACACAGAAGGAACCAGAATATGGCCAGAAAACCTGAAAAAGTTGGAAAATGAGAATAATCACACTAAAGGACCCAGAATTCTGAAAAAACTTGAAAAAAGTGGAAAATGAGAAAATCACACTGTAGCACCCAGAATTGCGAAAAAACTTGAAAATTTACATAAATGAGAATATCACACTGCAGGACCCAGAATATGAAGAAAAAAACCTGAAAAACGTGGAAAATTAAAAATGCACGCTGTAGGACACAGAATATGTGGAGAAATCCTGAAAAATTAGAAAATTAAAAACTCACACTGAAGGACCCAAATATGGCTAGAAAACCTGAAAAAGGTGGAAAATGAGAATAATCACACTGTAACCCTAGAAAGGCGAAAAAACTTGAAAAAAGTCGTAAATGAGAAAATCACACTGTAGGACCCAGATATGGCAAGAAAACCTGAAAAACGTGGAAAATTAAAAATACACTCTGTAGGACCAACATATAGCGAGAATCCCTGAAAAAAGTAGAAAATTACAAATGCACACTGAAGGACCCCAAATATGGCAAGAAAACCTGAAAAAGGTGTAATATAAGAAAATCACACTTTAGTACCCAGAATTAAGAAAAAAATTGAAAAACTTGGAAAATCACACTGCAGCACCCAAAATATGCCGAGAAACCCTGAAAAACGTGAAAATTAAAATTCACAATGTCAGACACAGAATATGGCGAGAAACCATGAAAAAAGAGGAAAATTAAAAATTAACACGGTATTACCCTGAATATGGCGAGAAATAATGAAAAACGTGGAAAACACAATTCACACTGAAGGACCTGGAATATGGCAAGAAAACCTGAAAAATGTGGAAATGAAAAAATCACACTGTAGGACCCAGAATATGACGAAAAAACCTGAAAAACGTTGAAAATTAAAAACTCACACTGAAGGACCCAGAATATGGCGAGAAACCCTGAAAAATGTGAAATTTAAAAATTCACACTATCAGACACAGAATATGGCAAGAAAACCTGAAAAAAAGTAGAAAATTAAAAACTCAAAGTGAAGGACCCCAAATATGGTGAGAAAACCTAAAAAAGGTGGAAAATGAGAAAATCAAACTGTAGGACCCAGAATTACAAAAAAACTTGAAAAACGTGGAAAATGAGAAAATCACACTGCAGGACGCAGAATATGCCTAGAAACCGTGAAAAACGTGAAAATTATAAATTCACACTGTCGGACCCAGAATATGGCAAGAAACCATGAAAAAAGTGGAAAATTAAAAATTCACACTGTATTATCAAGAATATGGCGAGAAATACTGAAAAACGTGGAAAATTAAAAATTCACACTGAAGGACTCAAATATGGCAAGAAAACCTGAAAAACATGGAAAATTAAAAATACACGCTGTAGGACCCAGAATATGGCGAGAAACCCTAAAAAAAGTAGAAAATTAAAAACTGACAGAGAAGGAACCAGAATATGGCCAGAAAACCTGAAAAAGTTGGAAAATGAGAATAATCACACTAAAGGACCCAGAATTCTGAAAAAATTGAAAAAAGTGGAAAATGAGAAAATCACACTGTAGCACCCAGAATTGCGAAAAAACTTGAAAATTTACATAAATGAAAAAATCACACTGCAGGACCCAGAATATGAAGAAAAAACCTGAAAAACGTGGAAAATTAAAAATACAGGCTGTAGGACACAGAATATGTGGAGAAACCCTGAAAAATTAGAAAATTAAAAACTCACACTGAAGGACCCCAAATATGGCTAGAAAACCTGAAAAAGGTGGAAAATGAGAATAATCACACTGTAGGACCTAGAATTGCGAAAAAACTTGAAAAAAGTCGTAAAGGAGAAAATCACACTGTAGGACCCAGATATGGGGAGAAAACCTGAAAAACGTGGAAAATTAAAAACTGACACAGAAGGAACCAGAATATGGCCAGAAAACCTGAAAAAGTTGGAAAATGAGAATAATCACACTGTAGGACCCACAATTCCGAAAAAACTTGAAAAAAGTGGAAAATGAGAAAATCACACTGTAGGACCCAGAATATGGAGAGAAACCCTGAAAAAAGTAGAAAATTAAAAATTCAAACTGAAGGACCCCGAATATGGCGAGAAAACCTGAAAAAGGTGGAAAATGAGAAAATCACACTGTAGCTCCCAGAATTGCGAAAAAACTTGAAAAATTACATAAATGAAAAAATTCCACTGCAGGACTCAGAATATGAAGAAAAAACTTGAAAAACGTGGAAAATTAAAAATACACGCTGTAGGACACAGAATATGTGGAGAAACCCTGAAAAATTAGAAAATTAAAAACTCACACTCAAGGACCCCAAATATGGCTAGAAACCCTGAAAAAGGTGGAAAATGAGAATAATCACACTGTTGGACCTAGAATTGCGAAAAAACTTGAAAAAAGTCGTAAATGAGAAAATCACACTGTAGGACCCAGATATGGCAAGAAAACCTGAAAAACGTGGAAAATTAAAAATACACTCTGTAGGACCAACATATGTCGAGAAACCCTGAAAAAAGTAGAAAATTACAAATGCACACTGAAGGACCCCAAAAAAGGCAAGAAAACCTGAAAAAGGTGTAATATAAGAAAATCACACTTTAGTACCTAGAATTACGAAAAAAATTGAAAAACTTGGAAAATGAGAAAATCACACTGCAGCACCCAAAATATGCCGAGAAACCCTGAAAAACGTGAAAATTAAAATTCACAATGTCAGACACAGAATATGGCGAGAAACGATGAAAAAAGAGGAAAATTAAAAATTCACACGGTATTACTCAGAATATGGCGAGAAATACTGAAAAACGTGGAAAACAAAATTCACACTGAAGGACCTGGAATATGGCAAGAAAACCTGAGAAAGGTGGAAATGAGAAAATCACACTGTAGGACCCAGAATATGACGAGAAAACCTGAAAAATGTGGAAAATTGAAAACTCACACTGAAGGACCCAGAAT
>NW_028227891.1:27781-32781 GCF_978045245.1 Mus caroli | reverse complement strand
ATTAAAAATTCACACTGTTTAACCCAGAATATGGCGAGAAATACTGAAAAACGTGGAAAATTAAAAATTCACACTGAAGGACCCGGAATATGGCGAGAAAACCTGAAAAACGAGGAAAATTCAAAACTCACACTGTAGGAACCAGAATATGGAGAGAAAACCTGAAAAAGGTTGAAAATGAGAAAATCACACTGTAGGACCCAGAATATGAAGAAAAAACTTGAAAAACGTGGAAAATTAAAAATACACGATGTAGGACTCAGAATATGTCGAGAAACCCTGAAAAATTAGAAAGTTAAAACCTCACACTGAAGGACCCCAAATATGGCGAGAGAACCTGAAAAAAAGTAGAAAATTAAAAATTCACACTGAAGGACCCAGAATTGCGAAAAAACTTGAAAAACGTGGAAAATGAGTAAATCACTCTGTAGGACCCAGAATATGCCTAGAAACCTTGAAAACGTGGAAAATTAAAAATACACGCAATAGGACCCAGAATATGGCAAGAAACCCTGAAAAAAGAAGAAAATTACAAATTCACACTGAAGGACCCCAAATATGGCTAGAAAACCTGAAAAAGTTGGAAAATGAGAAAATCACACTGCAGGAGCCAGAATATGCCAAGAAACTCTGAAAAACTTGAAAATTAAAAATTCACACTGTTGGACACAGAATATGGCGAGAAATACTGAAAAACGTGGAAAATTAAAAATTCACACTGAAGAACCTGGAATATGTCAAGAAAACCTGAAAAACGTGGAAATGAGAAAATCACACTGTAGGACCCAGAATATGACAGAAAAACCTGAAAAAGGTGGAAAATGAGAATAATCACACTGTAGGACCCAGATTTGGAAAAAAAATTGAAAAACGTCGAAAATGAGAAAATCACACTGTAGGACCCAGAATATGCCAAGAAACCCTGAAAAATGTGGAAAATTAAAAATACACTCTGTAGGACCCAGAATATGGCTAGAAACCCTGAAAAATTAGAAAAGTAAAAAGTCACACTGAAGGACCCCAATTATAGCTAGAAAACCTGAAAAAGTTGGAAAATGAGAAAAACACACTCTAGGACCCAGAATTACGAAAAAACTTGAAAAACGTGGAAAATGAGAAAATCACACTGCAGGACCCAGAATATGCAGAGAAACCCTGAAAAACGTGGGAAATGAGAAAATCACAATGCAGGACCCAGAATAAGGCAAGACACCATGAAAAAAGTGGAAAATGAGAAAAATCACACGGTAGTACCCAGAATATGGTGAGCAATACTGAAAAACATGGAAAATTAAAAATTCACACCTAAGGACCTCGAATATGGCAAGAAATCCTGAAAAACGAGGATATGAGAAAATCACTCTGTAGGACCCTTGAATATGACGAAAAAACCTGAAAAACGTGGAAAATTATAAATTCACACTGAAGGACACAGAATATGCTTAGAAAACCTGAAAAACAAGGAAAATTAAAAACTAAGAGTGAAGGAACCAGAATAATTCGAGAAAACCTGAAAAAAGTAGAAAATTAAAAATTCACACTGAAGGACCCAGAATATGGCTAGAAAACCTGAAAAAGATGGATAATGAGAATAATCTCTTGCAGGACCCAGAATTGCAAAAAAAACATGAAAAATGTCGAAAATGAGAAAATCACAGGGTAGGACCCAGAAAATGCCGAGAAACCCTGAAAAACGTGGAAAATTAAAAACACACACTATCGGACCCAGAATATGGCCAGAAACCCTGAAAAAAGTAGAAAATTAAAAACTCACACTGAAGGACCCCAAATATGGTGATTAAACCTGAAAAAAGTGGAAAATGAGAAAATCACACTGTATTACCCAGAATATGGCAAGAAATACTGAAAAACGTGGAAAATTAAAAATTGACACTGAAGGACCTGGAATATAGCAAGAAAACCTGAAAAAGGTGGAAATGAGAAAATCACACTGTAGGACCCAGAATATGACAGAAAAACCTGATAATGGTGGAAAATGAGAATAATCACACTGTAGGACCCAGATTTGGAAAAAAAATTGAAAAAGGTCAAATATGAGAAAATCACACTGTAGGACCCAGAATATGCCAAAAAACCCTGAAAAATGTGGAAAATTAAAAATACACTCTGTAGGACCCAGAATATGGCTAGAAACCCTGAAAAATTAGAAAAGTAAAAAGTCACACTGAAGGACCCCAATTATAGCGAGAAAACCTGAAAAAGGTGGAAAATGAGAAAAACACACTCTAGGACCCAGAATTACGAAAAAACTTGAAAAACGTGTAAAATAAGAAAATCACACTGCAGGACCCAGAATATGCAGAGAAACCCTGAAAAACGTGGAAAATTAAAAACAGACACTGTCGGACCCAGAATATGGCCAGAAAACCTGAAAAAAATAGAAAATTAAAAACTCCCACTGAAGGACCCCAAATATGGTGATTAAACCTGAAAAAAGTGGAAAATGAGAAAATCACACTGTATTACCCAGAATATGGCAAGAAATACTGAAAAACGTGGAAAATTAAAAATTGACACTGAAGGACCTGGAATATGGCAAGAAAACCTGAAAAAACGTGGAAATGAGAAAATAACACTATAGGACCCTGAATATGACAAAAAACCTGAAAAACGTGGAAAATTATAAATTCACACTGAAGGACCCAGAATATGGCGAGAAAACCTGAAAAACAAGGAAAATTAAAAACTCACAGTGAAGGAACCAGAATATGACTAGAAAACCTGAAAAAGTAGAAAATTAAAAATTCACACTGAGGGACCCCGAATATAGCGAGAAAACCTGAAAAAGATGGAAAATGAGAATAATCACTTGCAGGACCCAGAATTGAGAAAAAACCTGAAAAATGTCGAAAATGAGAAAATCACAAGGTAGGACCCAGAATATGGCGAGAAACCCTGAAAAAAGTAGAAAATTACAAACTCATACTGAAGGACCCCAAATATGGCAAGAAAACCTGAAAAAGGTGGAAAATGAGAAAATCACACTGTAGGACCCAGAATTACCAAAAACTTGAAAAACGTGGAAAATGAGAAAATCACACGGCAGGACCCAGAATATGCAGAGAAAGCCAGAAAAACGTGAAATTTAAAAATTCACACTGTTGGACCTAGAATATGGCAAGAAACCATGAAAAAAGTAGAAAATTACAAACTCACACTAAAGGAACCCAAACATGGCGAGAAAACCTGAAAAAGGTGGAAAATGAGAAAATCACACTGTAGGACCAAAAATTATGAAAAAATTTGAAAAACGTGGAAAATGACAAAATCACACTGAAAGACGCAGAATATGCCGAGAAACCCTGAAAAACCTGAAAATTAAAAATTCACACTGTATTACCCAGAATATGGCGAGTAATACTGAAAAACGTGGAAAATTAAAAATTTACACTGAAGGACCCCAATTATGGCAAGAAAACCTGAAAAACGTGGAAATGAGAAAATCACATTGTAGGACCCAGAATATGACGAAAAAACCTGTAAAACCTGGAAAATTAAAAATTCACACTGAATGAACAGGAATATGGCTAAAAAACCAGAAATAAGAGGAAAATTAAAAATTCACACTGAAAGACCCAGAATATGGCTAGAAAACTTGAATAATGTGGAAAATGAGAATAATCACAATGTAGGACCCAGAATTGCGAAAAAAACATGAAAAATATCGAAAATGAGAAAATCACACTGTAGGACCCAGAATATGCCAAGAAACCCTGAAAAACATGGATAATTAAAAATTCACACTGAAGGTCCCGGAATATGGCAAGGAAACCTGAAAAACGTGGAAATGAGAAAATCACACTTGTAGGACCCTGAATATGACGAAAAAACCTGAAAAACGTGGAAAATTAAAAATTCACACTGAAGGATATGGCGAGAAAACCTGAAAAACAAGGAAAATTTAAAAATCACAATGAAGGACCCAGAATATGGCGAGAAAACTTGAAAAAACTAGAAAATTAAATATTCACACTGAAGGACCCCGAATATGGCGAGAAAACCTGAAAAAGGTGGAAAATGAGAAAAATCACACTGCAGGACCCAGAATATGCCCAGAAACCCTGAAAAACGTGGAAAATTAAAAATTCACACTGTAGGATCCATGTTATGGCGAGAAACACTGAAAAACGTGGAAAATTAAAAATTCACACTGTAGGTCCCAGAATATGCCGAGAATCTCTGAAAACCTTGGAAAATTAAAAATTCACACTGAAGGACATGGAATACGGCAAGAAAACATGAAAAACGTGGATATAAGAAAATCACACTGTAGGACCCAGAATATGACGAAAAAACCTGAAAAAAGTGGAAAATGAGAAATTCACACTGAAGGACCCAGAGTTACGAAAAAACTTAAAAAACGTGGAAAATGAGAAAATCACACTGTAGCACCCAGAATATGCCAGAAACCTTCAAAAACGTGGAAAATTTAAAATTCACACTGAAGGACCCGGATTATGGCGAGAAAACCTTAAAAAGGAGGAAATTTAAAAACTCACACTGAAGAACTTGGAATATGGCAAGAAAACCTAAAAAATGTGGAAATGAGAAAATCACACTGTAGGACCCAGAATTGGGAAAAAACTTGAAAAATTGTAAAATGAGAAAATCACACTGTAGGACCCAGAATATGGCGAGAAACCTTGAAAAATGTGCAAAAATTAAAAATACACGCTGTAGGACCCAGAATAAGGGAATAAACCCTGAAAAAAGTAGATAATTAAAAACTCACACTGAATATGGCGACAAAACCTGAAAAACATGGAAAATTAATAACTCACACTCAAGGATTTGGAATATAGTGAGAAATCCTTAAAAATGTGGAAAATTATCAACTCACTCAGAAAGACCTGGAATATGGCGAGAAACCCTGAAAAACGTGGAAGGACATAGAATATGGTGAGAAATCTTGAAAAAGGTAGAAAATTAAAAATTCAAACTGTAGGACCCAAAATATGTTGAGAATCCCTGAAAAAAAT
>NW_028227891.1:17500-27681 GCF_978045245.1 Mus caroli | reverse complement strand
TGTGATTTCTCATTTTCCACATTTTTATGTTTCTCGCCATATTCGGGGTCCTTCAGTGTGAGTTTTTAATTTTCTACTTTTTTCAGGGTTTCTCGCCATATTCTGGGTCCTACAGATGATTTTCTCATTTATGACGATTCTCAATTTTTTTCGCAATTCTGGGTCCTACAGTGTGATTATTCTCATTTTCAACCTTTTTCAGGTTTTCACGCCATATTAGGGATCCTTCAGTGTGAATTTTTAATTTTCTATATTTTTCAGGTTTTCTCACCATATTCTGGGTCCTAAACTGTATTTTTTTTAATTTTCCACGTTTTTCAGGGTTTCTCGGCATATACTGGGTTCTACAGTTTGATTATCTCATTTTCCACCTTTTTCAGGTTTTCTCTCCATATTCGGAGTCCTTCAGTGTGAGTTTTTAATTTTCTACCTTTTTCAGGGTTTCTCGCCATATTCTGGGTCCTACAGTGTGATTTTCTCATTTATGACGTTTTTCACGTTTTTTCGCAATTCTGGGTCCTACAGTGTGATTATTCTCATTTTCAACCTTTTTTAGGTTTTCATGCCATATTTGGGATCCTTCAGTGTGAATTTTTAATTTTCTACATTTTTCAGGTTTTCTCGCCATATTCTGGGTCCTACAGTGTATTTTTTAAATTTTCCACGTTTTTCAGGGTTTCTCGGCATATTCTGGATTCTACAGTGTGATTATCTCATTTTCCACCTTTTTCAGGTTTTTTCTCCATATTCGGAGTCCTTCAGTGTGAGTTTTTTATTTTCTACTTTTTTCAGGGTTTCTCGATATATTCTGGGTCCTACAGTGTGATTTTCTCATTTATGACGTTTTTCAAGTTTTTTTGCAATTCTGGGTCCTACAGTGTGATTATTATGATTTTTAAACTTTTTCAGGTTTTCTCGCCATATTCAGGATCCTTCAGTGTGAGTTTTTCATTTTCCTCGTTTTTCAGGTTTTCTCGACATATTGTGGGTCCTTCAGTGTGAGTTTTTAATTTCCACGTTTTTCAGTGTTTCTCGGCATATTCGGGGTCCTTCATTGTGAATTTTTTATTTTCCACATTTTTCAGGTTTTTTCGTCATATTCTGGGTCTTACAGTGTGATTTTCTCAGTTCCACGTTTTTCAGGTTTTCTTCCCATATTCCAGGTCCTTCAGTGTTACTTTTTAATTTTCCACGTTTTTCAGTATTTCTTGCCATATTCTGTGTCCGACAGTGTGAATTTTTAATTTTCATGTTTTTCAGGGTTTCTCAGCATATTCTGCGTCCTCCACTGTGATTTTCTCATTTTCCACCTTTTTCAGGGTGTCTAGCATATTCTGGGTCCTACAGCTTGTATTTTTAATTTTCCATGTTTTTTCAGGTTTTCTTGCCATATTGCAGGTCCTTCAGTGTGAAACTTTAATTTTCCACGTTTTTCAGGTCTTTTCAACATATTTTGGGTACTACAGTGTGAATTTTTAATTTTCCACGTTTATCAGGATTTCTCGCCATATTCTGCGTCCTTCCACGTTTTTCATGGTTTCTGGCCATATTCCAGTTTTTTCATAGTGAGTTGTTAATTTTCCAAATTTTTCAGGGTTTCTCGCCATATTCCAGATCCTTGAGTGTGAGTTGTTAATTTTCAAAGTTTTTCAGGTTTTGTAGCCATATTCCAGATCCTTCAGTTTGAGTTTTTAATTTTCTACTTTTTTCAGGGTTTCTTTCCATATTCTGGATCCTACAGCGTGTATTTTTAATTTTCCACCTTATTCAGGGATTCTAGGCATATTCTGGGTACCACAGTGTGATTTTCTCATTTTCCACGTTTTTCAAGTTTTTTCAAAATTCTGGGTCCTACAGTGTGATTATTCTCATTTTCCATCTTTTTCATGTTTTCTAGCCATATGCTGGGTCCTTCAGTTTGAATTTTTAATTTTTTACTTTTTTAGGTTTTCTCGCCATATTTTGAGTCCTTCATTGTGTGTTTTTAATTTTCTAATTTTTCAGGGTTTCTCGACATATTCTGTGTCCTACAGCGTGTATTTTTAATTTTCCACGTTTTTCAGGTTTTTTCGTCATATTATGGGTCCAACAGTGTGATTTTCTCATTTTCGACATTTTTCAAGTTTTTTCGCAATTCTGGGTCATACAGTGTTATTTTCTCATTTTCCACCTTTTTCACGTTTTCTTGCAATATTCCTGGTCCTTCAGTTTAACTTTTTAATTTTCTACTTTTTTCATGGTTTCTAGCCATATTCTGGGTCCTACAGCGTGTATTTTTAATTTTCAACGTTTTACAGGGTTTCTCGGCATTTTCTGGGTCCTACAGTGTTATTTTCTCATTTTCCACATTTTTCAGGTTTTCTCGCCATAATTGGAGTCCTTCAGTGTGAATTTTTAATTTTCTAGTTTTTTTCGGGTATTCTCGCCATATTCTGGTTCCTTCAATGTGAGTTTTTAATTTTCCTTGTTTTTCAGGTTTTCTCGCCATATTCTGGGTCCTTCAGTGTGAATTTATAATTTTCCACGTTTTCCGGGTTTTTTGTCATATTCAGGGTCCTACAGTGTGATTTTCTAATTTCCACGTTTTTCAGGTTTTCTTGCTGGTCCTTTAATGTGAATTTTTAATTTTCCACGTTTTTTAGTATTTCTTGCCATATTCTGGGTAATACAGTGTGATTTTCTCATTTTCCATTATTTTCATGGTTAATCTCCATATTTGGGGTCCTTCAGTGTGAGTTTTTAATTTTCTACTTTTTTCAGGGTTTCTGGCCATATTCTGGGTCCTATAGTGTGTGTTTTTAATTTTCCACGTTTTTCAGTGTTTCTCGGCATATTCTGGGTCCTACAATGTGATTTTCTCATTTTTGATATTTTTCATGTTTTTTCGCAATTCTGGGTCCTACAGTGTGATTATTCTCATTTTCCACCTTATTCAGGATTTCTCGCCATATTTGGGGTCTTTCAGTGTGAATTTTTAATTTTCTACTTTTTTCAGGAATCTCGCCATATTCTGGGTCCTTCAGTGTGAGTTTTTAATATTTCTCTTTTTTCTGGTTTTCTAGCCATATTCCGGGTCCTTCAGTGTGAATTTTTAAATTTCCACTTTTTCCATGGTTTCTCCCCATGTTCTAGGTCTGACCTTGTGAATTTTTAATTTTCACGTTTTTCAGGGTTTTCTCGCATATTCTGTGTCTTACATTATGGTTTTCTCATTTTCCCCCCTTTTCAAGTTATTTTCGCAATTTTGGGTCCTACAATGGGAATTTCTGTTTTTCCACCTTTTTCAGGGTTTCTTGCCATATTCTAGGTCCTTCAGTGGGAATTTTTAATTTTCCACTTTTTTTTAGGGTTTTTCATCATATTCCAGGTCCTTCAGTGTGAGTTTTTAATTTTCCATTTTTTTCAGGGATTCTCAACATATTTTGGGTCCTACAGTTTGAATTTTTAATTTTCTAAATTTTTCAAGATTTCTCACCATATTCTATGTCCTTCCACGTTTTTCAGGGTTTCTCGCCATATTCCAGGTCTTTCTGAGTGAGTTGATAATTTTCCACATTTTTAAGGATTTCTCACTATATTCCAAATCCTTGAGTGTGAGTTATTAATTTTCCATGTTTTTCAGGTTTTGTCGCCATATTCAGTGTGAGTTTTTAATTATCTACTTTTTTCAGGGTTTATTCCCTTATTCTGGGTCCTACAGCGTGTATTTTTAATTTTTGCACATTTTTCAAGGTTTCTCGCCATATTCTGGGTCCTACAGTGTGATTTTCTCATTTTACAATTTTTCAAGTTTTTTCCCAATTCTGGGTCCTACAGTGTGATTTTCTCATTTCCACATTTTTTAGGTTTTCTTGCCATATTCCAAGTTCTTCAGTGTGAGTTTTTAAATTTCCTCCTTTTTAAGGTTTTCTCGCCATAATCCGGGTCCTTCAGTGTGAATTTTAAATTTTCCACGTTTTTCAAGGTTTCTGGCATATTCTGGGTGCTACAGTGTGATTTTCTCATTTTCCACGTTTTTCAAGTTTTTTCGTAACTCTGGGTCCTTCAGTGTGAATTTTTAATTTTCCACTTTTTTCAGGTTTTTTCGTCATATTCTGGGTCCTACAGTGTGATTTTCTTATATCCACGTTTTTCATGTTTTCTTGCCGTATTCCATGTCCTTCAGTGTGAATTTTTAATTTTCCACGTTTTTCAGGGTTTCTGGGCATATTCTGGGTCCTGCAGTGTGATTTTTCTCATTTTCCACCTTTTTCAGGTTTTCTCGCCATATTCGGGGTCCTTCAGTGTGAATATTTAATTTTCTAGTTTTTTCAAGTTTTCTCGCCATATTCTGGGTCCTTCATTGTGATTTTTAAATTTTCCTTGTTTTTCAGGTTTTCTCGCCATATCCTTCAGTGTGAATTTTTAATTTTCCACGTTTTTCAGGTTTTTTCGTCATATTCAGGGTCCTACAAGTGTGATTTTCTCATTTCCACGTTTTTCAGGTTTCCTTGCCATATTCCGGGACCTTCAGTGTGAATTTTTAATTATCCACGTTTTTCAGGGTTTCTTGGCATATTCTGGGTCCTACAGTGTGATTTTCTCATTTTCGATATTTTTCATGTTTTTTCGCAATTCTGGGTCCTACATTGTGATTATTCTCATTTTCCACATTATTCAAGTTTTCTAGCCATATTCTGGGTCTTTCAGTGTGAATTTTTAATTTTCCTCTTTTTTCTGGTTTTTTAGCCATATTCCTGTTCATTCAGTGTGAATTTTTAATTTTCCAGGTTTTACAGGTTTTTTCGTCATATTCTGGGTCCTACAATGTGATTTTCTCATTTCCACGTTTTTCAGGTTTTCTTGCCATAATTGGGGTCCTTCAGTGTAAATTTTTAATTTTCCACGTTTTTCAGTATTACTCGCCATATTCTGGGTAATACAGTGTGAATTTTTAATTTTCAGGTTTTTCAGGGTTTCTCGGCATATTCTGCGTCTTTCAGTGTGATTTTGTCATTTTCCACGTTTTTCAAATTTTTTCATAATTTTTGGTCCTACAGTGTGATTTTCTCATTTTCCACCTTTTTCAGGTTTTCTCGCCATGTTTGGGTTCCTTTAGTGTGAGTTTGTAATTTTCTACTTTTTTCATGGTTTCTTGCCATATTCTAGGTCCAACAGTGTGAATTTTTAAATTTCACGTTTTTCTGGCTTTCTCTGCATATTCTGGGTCCTGCCGTGTGATTTTCTCATTTTCCACGTTTTTCAAGTTTTTGGTAATTCTGGGTCCTACAGTGTGATTTTCTCATTTTCCACCCTTTTCAGGTTTTCTTGCCATATTTGGGGTCCTTCAGTATGAGTTTGTAATTTTCTACTTTTTTCAGGGTTTCTCGCCATATTCTGGGTCCTACCTTGTGATTTTCTCATTTTCGACATTTTTCAGGTTTTTTCGCAATTCTGGGTCCTGCAAGTGATTATTCTCATTTTCCATCTTTTTCAGGTTTTCTCGCTATATTCGGGGTCCCTCAGTGTGAATTTTTAATTTTCTACTTTTTCAGGTTTTCTAGCCATATTCTGGTTCCTTCACTGTGAGTTTTTAATTTTCCTTGTTTTTCAGGTTTTCTCACCATATTCTGGGTCCTTCAGTGTGAATTTATAATTTTCCACGTTTTTCAGGTTTTTTGTCATATTCAGGGTCCTACAGTGTTATTTTCTCATTTCCACGTTTTTTCAGGTTTTCTTGCCATATTCCAGGTCCTTCAGTGTCAATTTTTAATTTTCCACGTTTTTCAGTATTTCTTGCCATATTCTGGGTAATACAGTGTGATTTTCTCATTTTCCACTTTTTTCAGGTTTAATCACCATATTTGGGGTCCTTCAGTGGGAGTTTTTAATTTTCTATTTTTTTCAGGTTTTCTGGCCATATTCTGGGTCCGACAGTGTGTGTTTTTAATTTTCCACGTTTTTCAGGGTTTCTCTGCATATTCTGGGTCCTGCAGTGTGATTTTCTTATTTTACACGTTTTTCAAGTTTTTTCGTAATTCTGGGTCCTAGAGTGTGTTTTTCTCATTTTCCACCTTTTTCAGGTTTTCTCGCTATAATTGGGGTCCTTCAGTGTGACTTTTTACTTTTCTAATTTTTCAGGGTTTCTAGCCATATTCTGGGTCCTACAGAGTATATTTTTAATTTTCCACATTTTTCAGGGTTTCTTGGCATATTCTGAGTCCTACAGTTTGATTTTCTCATATTTGACCTTTTTCAATTTTTTTTCCAAATCTGGGTCCTACAGTGTGATTATTCTCATTTTCCACCATTATCAGGTTTTTCTGTCATATTCTGGGTCCTACAGTGTGATTTTCTCATTTCCACCTTTTTCAGGTTTTCTTGCCATATTCCAGGTCCTTCAGTGTCAATTTTTAATTTTCCACGTTTTTCAGTATTTCTTGCCATATTCTGGGTAATACAGTGTGATTTTCTCATTTTCCACTTTTTTCAGGTTTAATCACCATATTTGGGGTCCTTCAGTGTGAGTTTTTAATTTTCTACTTTTTTCAGGGTTTCTGGCCATATTCTGGGTCCGATAGTGTGTGTTTTTAATTTTCCACGTTTTTCAGGGTTTCTCGGCATTTTCTGGGTCCTACCCTGTGATTTTCTCATTTTCGACATTTTTCATGTTTTTTTTTGCAATTCTGGGTCCTGCAAGAGATTATTCTCATTATCCATCTTTTTCAGGTTTTCTCGCCATATTCTGGGTCCTTCAGTGTGAATTTTTAATTTTCTACTTTTTTCAGGTTTTCTCGAATTATTCTGGTTCCTTCACTCTTAGTTTTTAATTTTCATTGTTTTTCAGGTTTTCTAAGCATATTCTGTGTCCTTCAGTGTGAATTTATAATTTTCCACGTTTTTCAGGTTTTTTCGTCATATTCAGGGTCCTACAGAGTGATTTTCTCATATCCTCGTTTTTCAGGATTTCTTGCCATATTCGAGGTCCTTAGGTGTGAATTTTTAATTTTCCATGTTTTTCAGTATTGCTCACCATATTCTGGGTACTACCGTGTGATTTTCTCATTTTCCACTTTTTTCATGGTGTCTTGCCTTATTCTGGGTCCTGCATTGTGATTTTCTCATTTCCCAAGTTTTTCAGGGTTTCTCTGCATATTCTGGGTCCTGCAGTGTGATTTTCTCATTTTCCACGTTTTTCAAGTTTTTTCGTAATTCTGGGTCCTAGAGTGTGTTTTTCTCATTTTCCACCTTTTTCAGGTTTTCTCGCTATAATTGGGGTCCTTCAGTGTGACTTTTTACTTTTCTAATTTTTCAGGGTTTCTAGCCATATTCTGGGTCCTACAGAGTGTATTTTTAATTTTCCACATTTTTCAGGGTTTCTTGGCATATTCTGGGTCCTACAGTGTGATTTTCTCATTTTCGACGTTTTTCAATTTTTTTTCCAAATCTGGGTCCTACAGTGTGATTATTCTCATTTTCCACCTTTTTCAGGTTTTTCTGTCATATTCTGGGTCCTACAGTGTGATTTTCTCATTTCCACGTTTTTCAGGTTTTCTTGACATATTCCAGGTTCTTCAGTGTGAATTTTTAATTTTCCACGTTTTTCAGTATTTCTCGCCATATTCTGTGTCCAACAGTGTGAATTTTTAATTTTCAAGTTTTTCAGAGTTTCTTGGCATATTCTGGCTCCTGCAGTGTGATTTTCTCATTTTCCAACTTTTTCAGGTTTTCTAGCCATATTTGGGGTCCTTCAGTGTGAATTTGTAATTTTCTTCTTTTTTCAGGGTTTCTTGCCATATTCTGGGTCCTATTGCGTGTATTTTTAATTTTCCACGTTTTCAAGGTTTCTAGGCATATTCTGGGTCCTACAGAGTGATTTACTCATTTTCCACGTTTTTCAAGTTTTTTCGCAATTCTGGGTTCTTCAGTGTGAATTTTTAATTTTCTACTTTTTTTCAGGTTCTCTCGCCATATTTGGGGTCCTTCAGTGTGAGGTTTTAACTTTCTAATTTTTCAGGGTTTCTCGACATATTCTGAGTCCTACATCGTGTATTTTTAATTTTCCACGTTTTTCAAGTTTTTTCTTCATATTCTGGGTCCTACAGTGTGATTTTTCTCATTTTCAACCTTTTTCAGGTTTTCTCTCCATATTCTGGTTCCTACAGTGTGAGTTTTGAATTTTCCTCGTTTTTCAGGTTTTCTCGCCATATTCCGGGTCCTTCAGTGTGAATTTTTAATTTTCCACGTTTTTCAGTATTTCTCGCCATATTCTGGGTTAAACAGTGTGAATTTTTAATTTTCAACTTTTTTCATGGTTTCTCGCCATATTCTGTGTCCGACAGTGTGAATTTTTAATTTTCACGTTTTTCAGGGTTTCTTGGCATATTCTGGGTCCTGCGGTGTGATTTTCTCATTTTCCACGTTTTTTTCGAGTTTTTTCGTAATTCTGGGTCCTACAGTGTGATTTTCTCATTATAAAACTTTTTAAGGTTTTCTCGCCATATTTAGGGTCCTTCAGTGTGATTTTTTACCTTTCTAATTTTTCAGTGTTTCTCGACATATTCTGGGTCCTACAGCGTGTATTTTTAATTTTCCACATTTTTCAGGGTTTCTTGGCATATTCTGGGTCCTACAGTGTGATTTTCTCATTTTCGACATTTTTCAATAAATTTTCCAAATCTGGGTCCTACAGTGTGATTATTCTCATTTTCCACCTTTTTCAGGTTTTCTCGCCATACTCTTGGTCCTACAGTGTGAGTTTTTAATTTTCTACTTTTTCAGGTTCTCTCACCATATTTGGGGTTCTTCAGTGTGAGTTTTTAATTTTCTAATTTTTAAGCGTTTCTCGACATATTCTGTGTCCTACAGCGTGAGTTTTGAATTTTCCTTGTTTTTCAGGTTTTCTAGCCATAGGCCGGGTACTTCACTGTGAATTTCTAATTTTCCACGTTTTTCAGGTTTTTCCGTCATATTCTGGTTTCTACAGTGTGATTTTCTCATTTCCACGTTTTTCAGGTTTTCTTGACATATTCCAGGTCCTTCAGTGTGAATTTTTAATTTTCCACGTTTTTCAGTATTTCTCGCCATATTCTGACAGTGTTAATTTTTAATTTTCACGTTTCTCAGCGTTTCTCGCCATATTCTGGGTCCTACAACGCGAAGTTTTAATTTTCTACTTTATTCAGGTTTTCTCGCCATATTCTGGGTCCTTCAGTGTGATTTTTTAATTTTCCTCGTTTTTCAGGTTTTGTTGCCATATTCCAGGTCCTTCAGTGTGAATTTTTAATTTTCTACTTTTTTTAGGTTCTCTCGCCATATTTGGGGTCCTTCTGTGTGAGTTTTAAATTTACTAATTTTTCAGGGTTTCTTGACTTCTCTGTGTCCTACAGCTTGTACTTTTAATTTTCCACGTTTTTCAGGGTTTTTTTTTTTGTCATATTCTTGTTCCTACAGTGTGATTTCCGCATTTTCGACATTTTTCAAGTTTTTCCAAAATTCTAGGTCCTACAGTGTGATTTTGTCATTTTCCAAATTTTTCAGGTTTTCTTGCCATATTCTGGGTCCTACAGTGTAGAGAGAGACAGAGAGAGAGACAGAGAGAGACAGAGAGAGAGACAGAGAGAGACAGAGGGACACAGAGAGAGACAGAGAGAGACACTGAGAGAGACAGAGAATGAGACAGAGAGAGACACAGAGAGAGACAGAGAGAGAGAGACAGAGAGAGACACAGAGAGAGACAGAGAGAGACAGAGAGAGAGACAGAGAGAGACAGAAATAGGGATAGAGAGAGACATAGAGAGAGACAGAGAGCGACAGAGAGAGAGACAGATAGAGACAGAGAGAGACAGAGAGAGATAAAGAGAGACAGAGAGAGACAGAGAGACAGAGAGAGACATAGAAATACAGAGAGAGACAAAGAAAGACAGAGAGAGACAGAGAGAGAGACAGACAGAGACAGAGAGAGACAGAGAGAGACACAAAGAGAGACAGAGAGACAGAGAAAGAGACAGAGAGAGACAGAGAGAGAGACAGAGAGAGAGACAGAGAGAGCAGAGAGAGAGACAGACAGAGACAGAGAGAGACAGAGAGAGAGACACAGAGACAGACAGAGAGATACAAAGAGAGAGACAAAGAAAGACAGAGAGAGACAGAGAGAGACACAGTAAGAGACAGAGAGAGACAGAGAAAGACAGAGAGAGACA
>NW_028227891.1:0-7500 GCF_978045245.1 Mus caroli | reverse complement strand
TTTTTCAGGGTTTCTCCACATATTCTGTGTCCTACAGCGTGTATTTTTAATTTTCCACGTTTTTCAGGTTTTTTCTTCATATTCTGGGTCCTGCAGTGTGATATTCTCATTTATGTAAATTTTCAAGTTTTTTCGCAATTCTGGGTGCTACAGTGTGATTTTCTCATTTTCCACTTTTTTCAATTTTTTCGGAATTCTGGGTCCTTTAGTGTGATTATTCTCATTTTCCAACTTTTTCACGTTTTCTGGCCATATTCTGGTTCCTTCTGTGTCAGTTTTTAATTTTCTACTTTTTTTAGGGTTTCTCGCCATATTCTGGGTCCTACAGCGTGTATTTTTAATTTTCCATGTTTTTCAGGTTTTCTTGACATATTTGAGTCCTTCAGTGTGAATTTTTAATTTTCCACGTTTTTCAGTATTTCTCACCATATTCTTGATAATACAGTGTGAATTTTTAATTTTCCACTTTTTTCATGGTTTCTTGCCATATTCTGGGTCCGACAGTGTGAATTTATAATTTTCACGTTTTTCACGGGTTCTAGGCATATTCTGCGTCCTGCAGTGTGATTTTCTCATTTTCCACGTTTTTCAAGTTTTTTTGTAATTCTGGGTCCTACAGTTTGATTTTCTCATTTTCCACCTTTTTTAGGTTTTCTCACCATATTTGGGGTCCTTCACTGTGAGTTTTTAATTTTCTACTTTTTTTCAGGTTTTCTTGCCATATTCTGTGTCTGATAGTGTGAATATTTAAATTTCACGTTGTTCAGGGTTTCTCGCCATATTCTGGGTCCTTCAGTGTGAGTTTTCAATTTTCCACATTTTTCAGGTTTTCTCGTCATATTCTGGGTCCTACAGTGTGATTTTCTCATTTCCACATTTTTCAGGTTTTCTTGCCATATTCCAGGTCCTTCAGTGTGAATTTTGTTTTCCACGTTTTTCATTATTTCTCGCCATATTCAGGGTAATATCGTGTTAATTTTTAATTTTCCTCTTTTTTCATGGTTTCTCGCCATGTTCTGTGTCTGACATTGTGAATTTTAATTTTCACGTTTTTCAGGGTTTCTCGGCATATTTTGGGTGCTGCAGTGTGATTTTCTCATTTTCCAAGTTTTTCAATTTTTTTCTTAATTCTGGGTACTAAAGTGTGATTTTCTTATATTACACCTTTTTCAGGTTTTCTTGCCATATTTGGGGTCCTTCAGTGTGCATTTGTAATTTTCTACTTTTTTCAGGGTTTCTCGCCATATGTTGGTCCTACAGAGTGTATTTTTAATTTTCCACGTTTTTCAGGTTTTCTTGCTATATCTGGGTCCTACAGTGTGATTTTCTCATTTACGACTTTTTTCAAGTTTTTTCGCCATTCTAGGTCCTACAGTGTGATTATTCTCATTTTCCACCTTTTTCAGGTTTTCTAGCCATATTTGGGGTCCTTCAGTGTGAGTTTTTAATTTTCTAATTTTTCAGGGTTTCTCCACATATTCTGTGTCCTACAGCGTGTATTTTTAATTTTCCACGTTTTTCAGGTTTTTTCTTCATATTCTGGGTCCTGCAGTGTGATATTCTCATTTATGTAAATTTTCAAGTTTTTTCGCAATTCTGGGTGCTACAGTGTGATTTTCTCATTTTCCACTTTTTTCAAGTTTTTTCGGAATTCTGGGTCCTTTAGTGTGATTATTCTCATTTTCCAACTTTTTCAGGTTTTCTGGCCATATTCTGGTTCCTTCTGTGTCAGTTTTTAATTTTCTACTTTTTTTTAGGATTTCTCACCATATTCTTGGTCCTACAGCATGTATTTTTAATTTTCTATGTTTTTCAGGTTTTCTTGCCATATTTGAGTCCTTCAGTGTGAATTTTTAATTTTCCACGTTTTTCAGTATTTCTCGCCATATTCTTGATAATACAGTGTGAATTTTTAATTTTCCACTTTTTTCATGGTTTCTTGCCATATTCTGGGTCCGACAGTGTGAATTTATAATTTTCACGTTTTTCACGGGTTCTAGGCATATTCTGCGTCCTGCAGTGTGATTTTCTCATTTTCCACGTTTTTCAAGTTTTTTTGTAATTCTGGGTCATACAGTTTGATTTTCTCATTTTCCACCTTTTTTAGGTTTTCTCACCATATTTGGGGTCCTTCACTGTGAGTTTTTA
Organism: Mus caroli; assembly: GCF_978045245.1. NCBI lineage: Eukaryota > Metazoa > Chordata > Mammalia > Rodentia > Muridae > Mus > Mus caroli. The sequence goes on along the minus strand of NW_028227891.1, from coordinate 5,352 downwards.
ATTTTCTACTGTTTTTCAGGGTTTCTCGCCATATTCTGTGTTTGATAGTGTGAATATTTAAATTTCACGTTGTTCAGGGTTTCTCGCCATATTCTGGGTCCTTCAGTGTGAGTTTTCAATTTTCCACATTTTTCAGGTTTTCTCGTCATATTCTGGGTCCTACAGTGTGATTTTCTCATTTCCACCTTTCTCAGGTTTTCTTGCCATATTCCAGGTCCTTCAGTGTGAATTTTGTTTTACACGTTTTTCAGTATTTCTCGCCATATTCTGGGTAATACCGTGTGAATTTTTAATTTTCCTCTTTTTTCATGGTTTCTCGCCATATTCTGTGTCTGACATTGTGAATTTTAATTTTCACGTTTTTCAGGGTTTCTCGGCATATTTTGGGTGCTGCAGTGTGATTTTCTCATTTTCCAAGTTTTAAAATTTTTTTCTTAATTCTGGGTACTAAAGTGTGATTTTCTTATATTACACCTTTTTCAGGTTTTCTTGCCATATTTGGGGTCCTTCAGTGTGCATTTGTAATTTTCTCTTTTTTCAGGGTTTCTCGCCATATGTTGGTCCTACAGAGTGTATTTTTAATTTTCCACGTTTTTCAGGTTTTCTCGCCATATCTGGGTCCTACAGTGTGATTTTCTCATTTACGACTTTTTTCAAGTTTTTTCGCAATTCTAGGTCCTACAGTGTGATTATTCTCATATTCCACCTTTTTCAGGTTTTCTATCTATATTTGGGGACCTTCAGTGTGAATTTATAATTTTCTAATTTTTCAGGGTTTCTCCACATATTCTGTGTCCTACAGCGTGTATTTTTAATTTTCCACGTTTTTCAGGTTTTTTCTTCATATTCTGGGTCCTGCAGTGTGATTTTCTCATTTATGTAAATTTTCAAGTTTTTTCGCAATTCTGGGTGCTACAGTGTGATATTCTCATATTCCACTTTTTTCAATTTTTTTCGGAATTCTGGGTCCTTTAGTGTGATTATTCTCATTTTCCAACTTTTTCAGGTTTTCTGGCCATATTCTGGTTCCTTCTGTGTCAGTTTTTAATTTTCTACTTTTTTTAGGGTTTCTCGCCATATTCTGGGTCCTACAGCGTGTATTTTTAATTTTCCATGTTTTTCAGGTTTTCTTGACATATTTGAGTCCTTCAGTGTGAATTTTTAATTTTCCACGTTTTTCAGTATTTCTCACCATATTCTTGATAATACAGTGTGAATTTTTAATTTTCCACTTTTTTCATGGTTTCTTGCCATATTCTGGGTCCGACAGTGTGAATTTATAATTTTCACGTTTTTCACGGTTTCTAGGCATATTCTGCGTCCTGCAGTGTGATTTTCTCATTTTCCACGTTTTTCAAGTTTTTTTGTAATTCTGGGTCCTACAGTTTGATTTTCTCATTTTCCACCTTTTTTAGGTTTTCTCACCATATTTGGGGTCCTTCACTGTGAGTTTTTAATTTTCTACTTTTTTTCAGGTTTTCTTGCCATATTCTGTGTCTGATAGTGTGAATTTTTAAATTTCACATTTTTCAGGGTTTCTCGCCATATTCTGGGTCCTTCAGTGTGAGTTTTTAATTTTCCACATTTTTCAGGTTTTCTCGTCATATTCTGGGTCCTACAGTGTGATTTTCTCATTTCCACATTTTTTCAGGTTTTCTTGCCATATTCCAGGGTCCTTCAGTGTGAATTTTGTTTTCCACGTTTTTCATTATTTCTCGCCATATTCAGGGTAATATCGTGTTAATTTTTAATTTTCCTCTTTTTTCATGGTTTCTCGCCATATTCTGTGTCTGACATTGTGAATTTTAATTTTCACGTTTTTCAGGGTTTCTCGGCATATTTTGGGTGCTGCAGTGTGATTTTCTCATTTTCCAAGTTTTTCAATTTTTCTTAATTCTGGGTACTAAAGTGTGATTTTCTTATATTACACCTTTTTCAGGTTTTCTTGCCATATTTGGGGTCCTTCAGTGTGCATTTGTAATTTTCTACTTTTTTCAGGGTTTCTCGCCATATGTTGGTCCTACAGAGTGTATTTTAATTTTCCACGTTTTTCAGGTTTTCTTGCTATATCTGGGTCCTACAGTGTGATTTTCTCATTTACGACTTTTTTCAAGTTTTTTCGCCATTCTAGGTCCTACAGTGTGATTATTCTCATTTTCCACCTTTTTCAGGTTTTCTAGCCATATTTGGGGTCCTTCAGTGTGAGTTTTTAATTTTCTAATTTTTCAGGGTTTCTCCACATATTCTGTGTCCTACAGCATGTATTTTTAATTTTCCACGTTTTTCAGGTTTTTTTCTTCATATTCTGGTCCTGCAGTGTGATATTCTCATTTATGTAAATTTTCAAGTTTTTTCGCAATTCTGGGTGCTACAGTGTGATTTTCTCATTTTCCACTTTTTCAAGTTTTTTCGGAATTCCTGGGTCCTTTAGTGTGATTATTCTCATTTTCCAACTTTTCAGGTTTTCTGGCCATATCTGGTTCCTTCTGTGTCAGTTTTAATTTTCTACTTTTTTTTAGGATTTCTCACCATATTCTGGGTCCTACAGCGTGTATTTTTAATTTTCCATGTTTTTCAGGTTTTCTTGACATATTTGAGTCCTTCAGTGTGAATTTTTAATTTCCTCACGTTTTTCAGTATTTCTCACCATATTCTTGATAATACAGTGTGAATTTTAATTTTCCACTTTTTTCATGGTTTCTTGCCATATTCTGGGTCCGACAGTGGTGAATTTATAATTTTCACGTTTTTCACGGTTTCTAGGCATATTCTGCGTCCTGCAGTGTGATTTTCTCATTTCTCCACGTTTTTCAAGTTTTTTTGTAATTCTGGGTCCTACAGTTTGATTTTCTCATTTTCACCTTTTTTAGGTTTTCTCACCATATTTGGGGTCCTTCACTGTGAGTTTTTAATTTTCTACTTTTTTCAGGTTTTCTTGCCATATTCTGTGTCTGATAGTGTGAATTTTTAAATTTCACATTTTTCAGGGTTTCTCGCCATATTCTGGGTCCTTCAGTGTGAGTTTTAATTTTCCACATTTTCAGGTTTCTCGTCATATTCTGGGTCCTACAGTGTGATTTTCTCATTTCCACATTTTTCAGGTTTCTTGCCATATTCAGGTCCTTCAGTGTGAATTTTGTTTTCCACGTTTTTCATTATTTCTCGCCATATTCAGGGTAATATCGTGTTAATTTTTAATTTTCCTCTTTTTTCATGGTTTCTCGCCATATTCTGTGTCTGACATTGTGAATTTTAATTTCACGTTTTTCAGTGTTTCTCGGCATATTTTGGGGTGCTGCAGTGTGATTTTCCAAGTTTTTCAATTTTTTTCTTAATTCTGGGTACTAAAGTGTGATTTTCTTATATTACACCTTTTTCAGGTTTTCTTGCCATATTTGGGGTCCTTCAGTGTGCATTTGTAATTTTCTACTTTTTTCAGGGTTTCTCGCCATATGTTGGTCCTACAGAGTGTATTTTTAATTTTCCACGTTTTTCAGGTTTTCTTGCCATATCTGGGTCCTACAGTGTGATTTTCTCATTTACGACTTTTTTCAAGTTTTTTCGCAATTCTAGGTCCTACAGTGTGATTATTCTCATTTTCCACCTTTTTCAGGTTTTCTAGCTATATTTGGGGACCTTCAGTGTGAATTTATAATTTTCTAATTTTTCAGGGTTTCTCCACATATTCTGTGTCCTACAGCGTGTATTTTTAATTTTCCACGTTTTTCAGGTTTGTTTTCTTCATATTCTGGGTCCTGCAGTGTGATTTCCTCATTTATGTAAATTTTCAAGTTTTTTCGCAATTCTGGGTGCTACAGTGTGATTTTCTCATTTCCACTTTTTTCAATTTTTTCGGAATTCTGGGTCCTTTAGTGTGATTATTCTCATTTTCCAACTTTTTCAGGTTTTCTGGCCATATTCTGGTTCCCTTCTGTGTCCAGTTTTTAATTTTCTACTTTTTTTAGGGTTTCTCGCCATACTTCTGGGTCTACAGCGTGTATTTTTAATTTTCCATGTTTTTCAGGTTTTCTTGACATATTTGAGGTCCTTCAGTGTGAATTTTTAATTTTCCACGTTTTTCAGTATTTCTCACCATATTCTTGATAATACAGTGTGAATTTTTAATTTTCCACTTTTTTCATGGTTTCTTGCCATATTCTGGTCCCGACAGTGTGAATTTATAATTTCACGTTTTTCCACGGTTTCTAGGCATATTCTGCGTCCTGCAGTGTGATTTCTCATTTTCCACGTTTTTCAAGTTTTTTTGTAATTCTGGTCCTACAGTTTGATTTTCTCATTTTCCACCTTTTTTAGGGTTTTCTCACCATATTTGGGGTCCTTCACTGTGAGTTTTTAATTTTCTACTTTTTTTCAGGTTTTCTTGCCATATTCTGTGTCTGATAGTGTGAATTTTTAAATTTCACATTTTTCAGGGTTTCTCGCCATATTCTGGGTCCTTCAGTGTGAGTTTTTTAATTTTCCACATTTTTCAGGTTTTCTCGTCATATTCTGGGTCCTACAGTGTGATTTTCTCATTTCCACATTTTTCAGGTTTTCTTGCCATATTCCAGGTCCTTCAGTGTGAATTTTGTTTTACACGTTTTTCAGTATTTCTCGCCATATTCTGGGTAATATCGTGTTAATTTTTAATTTTCCTCTTTTTTCATGGTTTCTCGCCATATTCTGTGTCTGACGTTGTGAATTTTAATTTTCCACGTTTTTCAGGGTTTCTCGGCATATTTTGAGTGCTGCAGTGTGATTTTCCAACTTTCACAATTTTTTTCTTAATTCTGGGTACTAAAGTGTGATTTTCTTATATTACACCTTTTTCAGATTTCTTGCCATATTTGGGGTCCTTCAGTGTGCATTTGTAATTTTCTACTTTTTTCAGGGTTTCTCGCCATATGTTGGTCCTACAGAGTGTATTTTTAATTTTCTACGTTTTTCAGGTTTTCTTGCCATATCTGGGTCCTACAGTGTGATTTTCTCATTTACGACTTTTTTCAAGTTTTTTCGCCATTCTAGGTCTACAGTGTGATTATTCTCATTTTCCACCTTTTTCAGGTTTCTAGCCATATTTGGGGTCCTTCAGTGTGAGTTTTTTAATTTTCTAATTTTTTCAGGGTTTCTCCACATATTCTGTGTCCTACAGCGTGTATTTTTAATTTTCCACGTTTTCAGGTTTTTTCTTCATATTCTGGGTCCTGCAGTGTGATATTCTCATTTATGTAAATTTTCAAGTTTTTTCGCAATTCTGGGTGCTACAGTGTGATTTTCTCATTTTCCACTTTTTTCAATTTTTTCGGAATTCTGGGTCCTTTAGTGTGGATTATTCTCATTTTCCAACTTTTT
>NW_028227890.1:27197-60353 GCF_978045245.1 Mus caroli | reverse complement strand
TTTCGTCTAATGCGGGTTTTTCAGTAAATTCTAAGTTTTTCAGTGCAACTCACTCATATACAATGTACTACACTGTGCATTTCGTCTAATGCGGGTTTTTCAGTAAATTCTAAGTTTTTCAGTGCAACTCACTCATATAAAATGTACTTACACTGTGCATTTCGTCTAATGCGGGTTTTTCAGTAAATTCTAAGTTTTTCAGTGCAACTCACTCATATACAATGTACTACACTGTGCATTTCGTCTAATGCGGGTTTTTCAGTAAATTCTAAGTTTTTCAGTGCAACTCACTCATATACAATGTACTACACTGTGCATTTCGTCTAATGCGGGTTTTTCAGTAAATTCTAAGTTTTTCAGTGCAACTCACTCATATACAATGTACTACACTGTGCATTTCGTCTAATGCGGGTTTTTTCAGTAAATTCTAAGTTTTTCAGTGCAACTCACTCATATACAATGTACTACACTGTGCATTTCGTCTAATGCGGGTTTTTCAGTAAATTCTAAGTTTTTCAGTGCAACTCACTCATATACAATGTACTACACTGTGCATTTCGTCTAATGCGGGTTTTTCAGTAAATTCTAAGTTTTTCAGTGCAACTCACTCATATACAATGTACTACACTGTGCATTTCGTCTAATGCGGGTTTTTCAGTAAATTCTAAGTTTTTCAGTGCAACTCACTCATATACAATGTACTACACTGTGCATTTCGTCTAATGCGGGTTTTTCAGTAAATTCTAAGTTTTTCAGTGCAACTCACTCATATACAATGTACTACACTGTGCATTTCGTCTAATGCGGGTTTTTCAGTAAATTCTAAGTTTTTCAGTGCAACTCACTCATATACAATGTACTACACTGTGCATTTCGTCTAATGCGGGTTTTTCAGTAAATTCTAAGTTTTTCAGTGCAACTCACTCATATACAATGTACTACACTGTGCATTTCGTCTAATGCGGGTTTTTCAGTAAATTCTAAGTTTTTCAGTGCAACTCACTCATATACAATGTACTACACTGTGCATTTCGTCTAATGCGGGTTTTTCAGTAAATTCTAAGTTTTTCAGTGCAACTCACTCATATACAATGTACTACACTGTGCATTTCGTCTAATGCGGGTTTTTCAGTAAATTCTAAGTTTTTCAGTGCAACTCACTCATATACAATGTACTACACTGTGCATTTCGTCTAATGCGGGTTTTTCAGTAAATTCTAAGTTTTTCAGTGCAACTCACTCATATACAATGTACTACACTGTGCATTTCGTCTAATGCGGGTTTTTCAGTAAATTCTAATTTTTCAGTGCAACTCACTCATATACAATGTACTACACTGTGCATTTCGTCTAATGCGGGTTTTTCAGTAAATTCTAAGTTTTTCAGTGCAACTCACTCATATACTATGTACTACACTGTGCATTTCGTCTAATGCGGGTTTTTCAGTAAAATCTAAGTTTTCCAGTGCAACTCACTCATATACAATGTACTACACTGTGCATTTCGTCTAATGCGGGTTTTTCAGTAAATTCTAAGTTTTTCAGTGCAACTCACTCATATACAATGTACTACACTGTGCATTTCGTCTAATGCGGGTTTTTCAGTAAATTCTAAGTTTTTCAGTGCAACTCACTCATATACAATGTACTACACTGTGCATTTCGTCTAATGCGGGTTTTTCAGTAAATTCTAAGTTTTTCAGTGTAACTCACTCATATACAATGTACTACACTGTGCATTTCGTCTAATGCGGGTTTTTCAGTAAATTCTAAGTTTTTCAGTGCAACTCACTCATATACAATGTACTACACTGTGCATTTCGTCTAATGCGGGTTTTTCAGTAAATTCTAAGTTTTTCACTGCAACTCACTCATATAAAATGTACTACACTGTGCATTTCGTCTAATGCGGGTTTTTCAGTAAATTCTAAGTTTTTCAGTGCAACTCACTCATATACAATGTACTACACTGTGCATTTCGTCTAATGCGGGTTTTTCAGTAAATTCTAAGTTTTTCAGTGCAACTCACTCATATACAATGTACTACACTGTGCATTTCGTCTAATGCGGGTTTTTCAGTAAATTCTAAGTTTTTCAGTGCAACTCACTCATATACAATGTACTACACTGTGCATTTCGTCTAATGCGGGTTTTTCAGTAAATTCTAAGTTTTTCAGTGCAACTCACTCATATACAATGTACTACACTGTGCATTTCGTCTAATGCGGGTTTTTCAGTAAATTCTAAGTTTTTCAGTGCAACTCACTCATATACAATGTACTACACTGTGCATTTCGTCTAATGCGGGTTTTTCAGTAAATTCTAAGTTTTTCAGTGCAACTCACTCATATACAATGTACTACACTGTGCATTTCGTCTAATGCGGGTTTTTCAGTAAATTCTAAGTTTTTCAGTGCAACTCACTCATATACTATGTACTACACTGTGCATTTCGTCTAATGCGGGTTTTTCAGTAAAATCTAAGTTTTCCAGTGCAACTCACTCATATACAATGTACTACACTGTGCATTTCGTCTAATGCGGGTTTTTTAGTAAATTCTAAGTTTTTCAGTGCAACTCACTCATATACAATGTACTACACTGTGCATTTCGTCTAATGCGGGTTTTTCAGTAAATTCTAAGTTTTTCAGTGCAACTCACTCATATACAATGTACTTACACTGTGCATTTCGTCTAATGCGGGTTTTTCAGTAAATTCTAAGTTTTTCAGTGCAACTCACTCATATACTATGTACTACACTGTGCATTTCGTCTAATGCGGGTTTTTCAGTAAATTCTAAGTTTTTCAGTGCAACTCACTCATATACAATGTACTACACTGTGCATTTCGTCTAATGCGGGTTTTTCAGTAAATTCTAAGTTTTTCAGTGCAACTCACTCATATACAATGTACTACACTGTGCATTTCGTCTAATGGTAGTTTTTCAGTAAATTCTAAGTTTTTCAGTGCAACTCACTCATATACAATGTACTACACTGTGCATTTCGTCTAATGCGGGTTTTTCAGTAAATTCTAAGTTTTTCAATGCAACTCACTCATATACAATGTACTACACTGTGCATTTCGTCTAATGCGGGTTTTTCAGTAAATTCTAAGTTCTTCAGTGCAACTCACTCATATACTATGTGCTACACTGTGCATTTCGTCTAATGCGGGTTTTTCAGTAAATTCTAAGTTTTTCAGTGCAACTCACTCATATACTATGTACTACACTGTGCATTTCGTCTAATGCGGGTTTTTCAGTAAATTCTAAGTTTTTCAGTGCAACTCACTCATATACAATGTACTACACTGTGCATTTTGTCTAATGCGGGTTTTTCAGTAAATTCTAAGTTTTTCAGTGCAACTCACTCATATACAATGTACTACACTGTGCATTTCGTCTAATGCGGGTTTTTCAGTAAATTCTAAGTTTTTCAGTGCAACTCACTCATATACAATGTACTACACTGTGCATTTCGTCTAATGCGGGTTTTTCAGTAAATTCTAAGTTTTTCAGTGCAACTCACTCATATACAATGTACTACACTATGCATTTCGTCTAATGCGGGTTTTTCAGTAAATTCTAAATTTTTCAGTGCAACTCACTCATATACAATGTACTACACTGTGCATTTCGTCTAATGCGGGTTTTTCAGTAAATTCTAAGTTTTTCAGTGCAACTCACTCATATACTATGTACTACACTGTGCATTTCGTCTAATGCGGGTTTTTCAGTAAATTCTGAGTTTTTCAGTGCAACTCACTCATATACAATGTACTACACTGTGCATTTCGTCTAATGGTGGTTTTTCAGTAAATTCTAAGTTTTTCAGTGCAACTCACTCATATACAATGTACTACACTGTGCATTTCGTCTAATGCGGGTTTTTCAGTAAATTCTAAGTTTTTCAGTGCAACTCACTCATATACAATGTACTACACTGTGCATTTCGTCTAATGCGGGTTTTTCAGTAAATTCTAAGTTTTTCAGTGCAACTCACTCATATACTATGTACTACACTGTGCATTTCGTCTAATGCGGGTTTTTCAGTAAATTCTAAGTTTTTCAGTGCAACTCACTCATATACAATGTACTACACTGTGCATTTCGTCTAATGCGGGTTTTTCAGTAAATTCTAAGTTTTTCAGTGCAACTCACTCATATACAATGTACTACACTGTGCATTTCGTTTAATGGTAGTTTTTCAGTAAATTCTAAGTTTTTCAGTGCAACTCACTCATATACAATGTACTACACTGTGCATTTCGTCTAATGCGGGTTTTTCAGTAAATTCTAAGTTTTTCAATGCAACTCACTCATATACAATGTACTACACTGTGCATTTCGTCTAATGCGGGTTTTTCAGTAAATTCTAAGTTCTTCAGTGCAACTCACTCATATACTATGTGCTACACTGTGCATTTCGTCTAATGCGGGTTTTTCAGTAAATTCTAAGTTTTTCAGTGCAACTCACTCATATACTATGTACTACACTGTGCATTTCGTCTAATGCGGGTTTTTCAGTAAATTCTAAGTTTTTCAGTGCAACTCACTCATATACAATGTACTACACTGTGCATTTCGTCTAATGCGGGTTTTTCAGTAAATTCTAAGTTTTTCAGTGCAACTCACTCATATACAATGTACTACACTGTGCATTTCGTCTAATGCGGGTTTTTCAGTAAATTCTAAGTTTTTCAGTGCAACTCACTCATATACAATGTACTACACTGTGCATTTCGTCTAATGCGGGTTTTTCAGTAAATTCTAAGTTTTTCAGTGCAACTCACTCATATACAATGTACTACACTGTGCATTTCGTCTAATGCGGGTTTTTCAGTAAATTCTAAGTTTTTCAGTGCAACTCACTCATATACAATGTACTACACTGTGCATTTCGTCTAATGCGGGTTTTTCAGTAAATTCTAAGTTTTTCAGTGCAACTCACTCATATACAATGTACTACACTGTGCATTTCGTCTAATGCGGGTTTTTCAGTAAATTCTAAGTTTTTCAGTGCAACTCACTCATATACAATGTACTACACTGTGCATTTCGTCTAATGCGGGTTTTTCAGTAAATTCTAAGTTTTTCAGTGCAACTCACTCATATACAATGTACTACACTGTGCATTTCGTCTAATGCGGGTTTTATAGTAAATTCTAAGTTTTTCAGTGCAACTCACTCATATACTATGTACTACACTGTGCATTTCGTCTAATGCGGGTTTTTCAGTAAATTCTAAGTTCTTCAGTGCAACTCACTCATATACTATGTACTACACTGTGCATTTCGTCTAATGCGGGTTTTTCAGTAAATTCTAAGTTTTTCAGTGCAACTCACTCATATACAATGTACTACACTGTGCATTTCGTCTAATGGTGGTTTTTCAGTAAATTCTAAGTTTTTCAGTGCAAACTCACTCATATACAGTGTACTACACTGTGCATTTCGTCTAATGCGGGTTTTTCAGTAAATTCTAAGTTTTTCAGTGCAACTCACTCATATACAATGTACTACACTGTGCATTTCGTCTAATGCGGGTTTTTCAGTAAATTCTGAGTTTTTCAGTGCAACTCACTCATATACAATGTACTACACTGTGCATTTCGTCTAATGGTGGTTTTTCAGTAAATTCTAAGTTTTTCAGTGCAACTCACTCATATACAATGTACTACACTGTGCATTTCGTCTAATGCGGGTTTTTCAGTAAATTCTAAGTTTTTCAGTGCAACTCACTCATATACAATGTACTACACTGTGCATTTCGTCTAATGCGGGTTTTTCAGTAAATTCTAAGTTTTTCAGTGCAACTCACTCATATACAATGTACTACACTGTGCATTTCGTCTAATGCGAGTTTTTCAGTAAATTCTAAGTTTTTCAGTGCAACTCACTCATATACAATGTACTACAGTGTGCATTTCGTCTAATGCGGGTTTTTCAGTAAATTCTAAGTTTTTCAGTGCAACTCACTCATATACAATGTACTACACTGTGCATTTCGTCTAATGCGGGTTTTTCAGTAAATTCTAAGTTTTTCAGTGCAACTCACTCATATACAATGTACTACACTGTGCATTTCGTCTAATGCGGGTTTTTCAGTAAATTCTAAGTTTTTCAGTGCAACTCACTCATGTACAATGTACTACACTGTGCATTTCGTCTAATGCGGGTTTTTCAGTAAATTCTAAGTTTTTCAGTGCAACTCACTCTTATACAATGTACTACACTGTGCATTTCGTCTAATGCGGGTTTTATAGTAAATTCTAAGTTTTTCAGTGCAACTCACTCATATACTATGTACTACACTGCATTTCGTCTAATGCGGGTTTTTCAGTAAATTCTGAGTTTTTCAGTGCAACTCACTCATATACAATGTACTACACTGTGCATTTCGTCTAATGGTGGTTTTTCAGTAAATTCTAAGTTTTTCAGTGCAACTCACTCATATACAGTGTACTACACTGTGCATTTCGTCTAATGCGGGTTTTTCAGTAAATTCTAAGTTTTTCAGTGCAACTCACTCATATACAATGTACTACACTGTGCATTTCGTCTAATGCGGGTTTTTCAGTAAATTCTGAGTTTTTCAGTGCAACTCACTCATATACAATGTACTACACTGTGCATTTCGTCTAATGGTGGTTTTTCAGTAAATTCTAAGTTTTTCAGTGCAACTCACTCATATACAATGTACTACACTGTGCATTTCGTCTAATGCGGGTTTTTCAGTAAATTCTAAGTTTTTCAGTGCAACTCACTCATATACAATGTACTACACTGTGCATTTCGTCTAATGCGGGTTTTTCAGTAAATTCTAAGTTTTTCAGTGCAACTCACTCATATACTATGTACTACACTGTGCATTTCGTCTAATGCGGGTTTTTCAGTAAATTCTAAGTTTTTCAGTGCAACTCACTCATATACAATGTACTACACTGTGCATTTCGTCTAATGCGGGTTTTTCAGTAAATTCTAAGTTTTTCAGTGCAACTCACTCATATACTATGTACTACACTGTGCATTTCGTCTAATGCGGGTTTTTCAGTAAATTCTAAGTTCTTCAGTGCAACTCACTCATATACTATGTACTACACTGTGCATTTCGTCTAATGCGGGTTTTTCAGTAAATTCTAAGTTTTTCAGTGCAACTCACTCATATACAATGTACTACACTGTGCATTTCGTCTAATGCGGGTTTTTCAGTAAATTCTAAGTTTTTCAGTGCAACTCACTCATATACAATGTACTACACTGTGCATTTCGTCTAATGCGGGTTTTTCAGTAAATTCTAAGTTTTTCAGTGCAACTCACTCATATACAATGTACTACACTGTGCATTTCGTCTAATGCGGGTTTTTCAGTAAATTCTAAGTTTTTCAGTGCAACTCACTCATATACAATGTACTACACTGTGCATTTCGTCTAATGGTGGTTTTTCAGTAAATTCTAAGTTTTTCAGTGCAACTCACTCATATACAATGTACTACACTGTGCATTTCGTCTAATGCGGGTTTTTCAGTAAATTCTAAGTTCTTCAGTGCAACTCACTCATATACTATGTACTACACTGTGCATTTCGTCTAATGCGGGTTTTTCAGTAAATTCTAAGTTTTTCAGTGCAACTCACTCATATACAATGTACTACACTGTGCATTTCGTCTAATGCGGGTTTTTCAGTAAATTCTAAGTTTTTCAGTGCAACTCACTCATATACAATGTACTACACTGTGCATTTCGTCTAATGCGGGTTTTTCAGTAAATTCTAAGTTTTTCAGTGCAACTCACTCATATACAATGTACTACACTGTGCATTTCGTCTAATGCGGGTTTTTCAGTAAATTCTAAGTTTTTCAGTGCAACTCACTCATATACAATGTACTACACTGTGCATTTCGTCTAATGCGGGTTTTTCAGTAAATTCTAAGTTTTTCAGTGCAACTCACCCATATACTATGTACTACACTGTGCATTTCGTCTAATGCGGGTTTTTCAGTAAATTCTAAGTTTTTCAGTGCAACTCACTCATATACAATGTACTACACTGTGCATTTCGTCTAATGCGGGTTTTTCAGTAAATTCTAAGTTTTTCAGTGCAACTCACTCATATACAATGTACTACACTGTGCATTTCGTCTAATGCGGGTTTTTCAGTAAATTCTAAGTTTTTCAGTGCAACTCACTCATATACAATGTACTACACTGTGCATTTCGTCTAATGCGGGTTTTTCAGTAAATTCTAAGTTTTTCAGTGCAACTCACTCATATACAATGTACTACACTGTGCATATCGTCTAATGCGGGTTTTTCAGTAAATTCTAAGTTTTTCAGTGCAACTCACTCATATACAATGTACTACACTGTGCATTTCGTCTAATGCGGGTTTTTCAGTAAATTCTAAGTTTTTCAGTGCAACTCACTCATATACAACGTACTACACTGTGCATTTCGTCTAATTCGGGTTTCTCAGTAAATTCTAAGTTTTTCAGTGCAACTCACTCATATACAATGTACTACACTGTGCATTTCGTCTAATTCGGGTTTCTCAGTAAATTCTAAGTTTTTCAGTGCAACTCACTCATATACAATGTACTACACTGTGCATTTCGTCTAATGCGGGTTTTTCAGTAAATTCTAAGTTTTTCAGTGCAACTCACTCATATACAATGTACTACACTGTGCATTTCGTCTAATGCGGGTTTTTCAGTAAATTCTAAGTTTTTCAGTGCAACTCACTCTTATACAATGTACTACACTGTGCATTTCGTCTAATGCGGGTTTTTCAGTAAATTCTAAGTTTTTCAGTGCAACTCACTCATATACTATGTACTACACTGCATTTCGTCTAATGCGGGTTTTTCAGTAATTCTGAGTTTTTCAGTGCAACTCACTCATATACAATGTACTACACTGTGCATTTCGTCTAATGCAGGTTTTTCAGTAAATTCTAAGTTTTTCAGTGCAACTCACTCATATACAATGTACTACACTGTGCATTTCGTCTAATGCGGGTTTTTCAGTAAATTCTAAGTTTTTCAATGCAACTCACTCATATACAATGTACTACACTGTGCATTTCGTCTAATGCGGGTTTTTCAGTAAATTCTAAGTTCTTCAGTGCAACTCACTCATATACTATGTGCTACACTGTGCATTTCGTCTAATGCGGGTTTTTCAGTAAATTCTAAGTTTTTCAGTGCAACTCACTCATATACTATGTACTACACTGTGCATTTCGTCTAATGCGGGTTTTTCAGTAAATTCTAAGTTTTTCAGTGCAACTCACTCATATACAATGTACTACACTGTGCATTTCGTCTAATGCGGGTTTTTCAGTAAATTCTAAGTTTTTCAGTGCAACTCACTCATATACAATGTACTACACTGTGCATTTCGTCTAATGCGGGTTTTTCAGTAAATTCTAAGTTTTTCAGTGCAACTCACTCATATACAATGTACTACACTGTGCATTTCGTCTAATGCGGGTTTTTCAGTAAATTCTAAGTTTTTCAGTGCAACTCACTCATATACAATGTACTACACTGTGCATTTCGTCTAATGCGGGTTTTTCAGTAAATTCTAAGTTTTTCAGTGCAACTCACTCATATACAATGTACTACACTGTGCATTTCGTCTAATGCGGGTTTTTCAGTAAATTCTAAGTTTTTCAGTGCAACTCACTCATATACAATGTACTACACTGTGCATTTCGTCTAATGCGGGTTTTTCAGTAAATTCTAAGTTTTTCAGTGCAACTCACTCATATACAATGTACTACACTGTGCATTTCGTCTAATGCGGGTTTTTCAGTAAATTCTAAGTTTTTCAGTGCAACTCACTCATATACAATGTACTACACTGTGCATTTCGTCTAATGCGGGTTTTATAGTAAATTCTAAGTTTTTCAGTGCAACTCACTCATATACTATGTACTACACTGTGCATTTCGTCTAATGCGGGTTTTTCAGTAAATTCTAAGTTCTTCAGTGCAACTCACTCATATACTATGTACTACACTGTGCATTTCGTCTAATGCGGGTTTTTCAGTAAATTCTAAGTTTTTCAGTGCAACTCACTCATATACAATGTACTACACTGTGCATTTCGTCTAATGCGGGTTTTTCAGTAAATTCTAAGTTTTTCAGTGCAACTCACTCATATACAATGTACTACACTGTGCATTTCGTCTAATGCGGGTTTTTCAGTAAATTCTAAGTTTTTCAGTGCAACTCACTCATATACAATGTACTACACTGTGCATTTCGTCTAATGCGGGTTTTTCAGTAAATTCTAAGTTCTTCAGTGCAATTCACTCATATACTATGTACTACACTGTGCATTTCGTCTAATGCGGGTTTTTCAGTAAATTCTAAGTTTTTCAGTGCAACTCACTCATATACAATGTACTACACTGTGCATTTCGTCTAATGCGGGTTTTTCAGTAAATTCTAAGTTTTTCAGTGCAACTCACCCATATACTATGTACTACACTGTGCATTTCGTCTAATGCGGGTTTTTCAGTAAATTCTAAGTTTTTCAGTGCAACTCACTCATATACAATGTACTACACTGTGCATTTCGTCTAATGCGGGTTTTTCAGTAAATTCTAAGTTTTTCAGTGCAACTCACTCATATACAATGTACTACACTGTGCATTTCGTCTAATGCGGGTTTTTCAGTAAATTCTAAGTTTTTCAGTGCAACTCACTCATATACAATGTACTACACTGTGCATTTCGTCTAATGCGGGTTTTTCAGTAAATTCTAAGTTTTTCAGTGCAACTCACTCATATACAATGTACTACAGTGTGCATATCGTCTAATGCGGGTTTTTCAGTAAATTCTAAGTTTTTCAGTGCAACTCACTCATATACAATGTACTACACTGTGCATTTCGTCTAATGCGGGTTTTTCAGTAAATTCTAAGTTTTTCAGTGCAACTCACTCATATACAACGTACTACACTGTGCATTTCGTCTAATGCGGGTTTCTCAGTAAATTCTAAGTTTTTCAGTGCAACTCACTCATATACAATGTACTACACTGTGCATTTCGTCTAATGCGGGTTTTTCAGTAAATTCTAAGTTTTTCAGTGCAACTCACTCATATACAATGTACTACACTGTGCATTTCGTCTAATGCGGGTTTTTCAGTAAATTCTCAGTTTTTCAGTGCAACTCAGTCATATACAATGTACTACACTGTGCATTTCGTCTAATGCGGGTTTTTCAGTAAATTCTAAGTTTTTTCAGTGCAACTCACTCATATACAATGTACTACACTGTGCATTTCGTCTAATGCGGGTTTTTCAGTAAATTCTAAGTTTTTCAGTGCAACTCACTCTTATACAATGTACTACACTGTGCATTTCGTCTAATGCGGGTTTTTCAGTAAATTCTAAGTTTTTCAGTGCAACTCACTCATATACTATGTACTACACTGCATTTCGTCTAATGCGGGTTTTTCAGTAAATTCTGAGTTTTTCAGTGCAACTCACTCATATACAATGTACTACACTGTGCATTTCGTCTAATGCAGGTTTTTCAGTAAATTCTAAGTTTTTCAGTGCAACTCACTCATATACAATGTACTACACTGTGCATTTCGTCTAATGCGGGTTTTTCAGTAAATTCTAAGTTTTTCAGTGCAACTCACTCATATACAATGTACTACACTGTGCATTTCGTCTAATGCGGGTTTTTCAGTAAATTCTAAGTTTTTCAGTGCAACTCACTCATATACAATGTACTACACTGTGCATTTCGTCTAATGCGTGTTTTTCAGTAAATTCTAAGTTTTTCAGTGCAACTCACTCATATACAATGTACTACACTGTGCATTTCGTCTAATGCGGGTTTTTCAGTAAATTCTAAGTTTTTCAGTGCAACTCACTCATATACAATGTACTACACTGTGCATTTCGTCTAATGCGGGTTTTTCAGTAAATTCTAAGTTTTTCAGTGCAACTCACTCATATACAATGTACTACACTGTGCATATCGTCTAATGCGGGTTTTTCAGTAAATTCTAAGTTTTTCAGTGCAACTCACTCATATACAATGTACTACACTGTGCATTTCGTCTAATGCGGGTTTTTCAGTAAATTCTAAGTTTTTCAGTGCAACTCACTCATATACAACGTACTACACTGTGCATTTCGTCTAATGCGGGTTTCTCAGTAAATTCTAAGTTTTTCAGTGCAACTCACTCATATACAATGTACTACACTGTGCATTTCGTCTAATGCGGGTTTTTCAGTAAATTCTAAGTTTTTCAGTGCAACTCACTCATATACAATGTACTACACTGTGCATTTCGTCTAATGCGGGTTTTTCAGTAAATTCTCAGTTTTTCAGTGCAACTCAGTCATATACAATGTACTACACTGTGCATTTCGTCTAATGCGGGTTTTTCAGTAAATTCTAAGTTTTTCAGTGCAACTCACTCATATACAATGTACTACACTGTGCATTTCGTCTAATGCGGGTTTTTCAGTAAATTCTAAGTTTTTCAGTGCAACTCACTCTTATACAATGTACTACACTGTGCATTTCGTCTAATGCGGGTTTTTCAGTAAATTCTAAGTTTTTCAGTGCAACTCACTCATATACTATGTACTACACTGCATTTCGTCTAATGCGGGTTTTTCAGTAAATTCTGAGTTTTTCAGTGCAACTCACTCATATACAATGTACTACACTGTGCATTTCGTCTAATGCAGGTTTTTCAGTAAATTCTAAGTTTTTCAGTGCAACTCACTCATATACAATGTACTACACTGTGCATTTCGTCTAATGCGGGTTTTTCAGTAAATTCTAAGTTTTTCAATGCAACTCACTCATATACAATGTACTACACTGTGCATTTCGTCTAATGCGGGTTTTTCAGTAAATTCTAAGTTCTTCAGTGCAACTCACTCATATACTATGTGCTACACTGTGCATTTCGTCTAATGCGGGTTTTTCAGTAAATTCTAAGTTTTTCAGTGCAACTCACTCATATACTATGTACTACACTGTGCATTTCGTCTAATGCGGGTTTTTCAGTAAATTCTAAGTTTTTCAGTGCAACTCACTCATATACAATGTACTACACTGTGCATTTCGTCTAATGCGGGTTTTTCAGTAAATTCTAAGTTTTTCAGTGCAACTCACTCATATACAATGTACTACACTGTGCATTTCGTCTAATGCGTGTTTTTCAGTAAATTCTAAGTTTTTCAGTGCAACTCACTCATATACAATGTACTACACTGTGCATTTCGTCTAATGCGGGTTTTTCAGTAAATTCTAAGTTTTTCAGTGCAACTCACTCATATACAATGTACTACACTGTGCATTTCGTCTAATGCGGGTTTTTCAGTAAATTCTAAGTTTTTCAGTGCAACTCACTCATATACAATGTACTACACTGTGCATTTCGTCTAATGCGGGTTTTTCAGTAAATTCTAAGTTTTTCAGTGCAACTCACTCATATACAATGTACTACACTGTGCATTTCGTCTAATGCGGGTTTTTCAGTAAATTCTAAGTTTTTCAGTGCAACTCACTCATATACAATGTACTACACTGTGCATTTCGTCTAATGCGGGTTTTATAGTAAATTCTAAGTTTTTCAGTGCAACTCACTCATATACTATGTACTACACTGTGCATTTCGTCTAATGCGGGTTTTTCAGTAAATTCTAAGTTCTTCAGTGCAACTCACTCATATACTATGTACTACACTGTGCATTTCGTCTAATGCGGGTTTTTCAGTAAATTCTAAGTTTTTCAGTGCAACTCACTCATATACAATGTACTACACTGTGCATTTCGTCTAATGCGGGTTTTTCAGTAAATTCTAAGTTTTTCAGTGCAACTCACTCATATACAATGTACTACACTGTGCATTTCGTCTAATGCGGGTTTTTCAGTAAATTCTAAGTTTTTCAGTGCAACTCACTCATATAAAATGTACTACACTGTGCATTTCGTCTAATGGTGGTTTTTCAGTAAATTCTAAGTTTTTCAGTGCAACTCACTCATATACAATGTACTACACTGTGCATTTCGTCTAATGCGGGTTTTTCAGTAAATTCTAAGTTCTTCAGTGCAACTCACTCATATACTATGTACTACACTGTGCATTTCGTCTAATGCGGGTTTTTCAGTAAATTCTAAGTTTTTCAGTGCAACTCACTCATATACAATGTACTACACTGTGCATTTCGTCTAATGCGGGTTTTTCAGTAAATTCTAAGTTTTTCTGTGCAACTCACTCATATACAATGTACTACACTGTGCATTTCGTCTAATGCGGGTTTTTCAGTAAATTCTAAGTTTTTCAGTGCAACTCACTCATATACAATGTACTACACTGTGCATTTCGTCTAATGCGGGTTTTTCAGTAAATTCTAAGTTTTTCAGTGCAACTCACTCATATACAATGTACTACACTGTGCATTTCGTCTAATGCGGGTTTTTCAGTAAATTCTAAGTTTTTCAGTGCAACTCACCCATATACTATGTACTACACTGTGCATTTCGTCTAATGCGGGTTTTTCAGTAAATTCTAAGTTTTTCAGTGCAACTCACCCATATACAATGTACTACACTGTGCATTTCGTCTAATGCGGGTTTTTCAGTAAATTCTAAGTTTTTCAGTGCAACTCACTCATATACAATGTACTACACTGTGCATTTCGTCTAATGCGGGTTTTTCAGTAAATTCTAAGTTTTTCAGTGCAACTCACTCATATACAATGTACTACACTGTGCATTTCGTCTAATGCGGGTTTTTCAGTAAATTCTAAGTTTTTCAGTGCAACTCACTCATATACAATGTACTACACTGTGCATTTCGTCTAATGCGGGTTTTTCAGTAAATTCTAAGTTTTTCAGTGCAACTCACTCATATACAACGTACTACACTGTGCATTTCGTCTAATGCGGGTTTCTCAGTAAATTCTAAGTTTTTCAGTGCAACTCACTCATATACAATGTACTACACTGTGCATTTCGTCTAATGCGGGTTTTTCAGTAAATTCTAAGTTTTTCAGTGCAACTCACTCATATACAATGTACTACACTGTGCATTTCGTCTAATGCGGGTTTTTCAGTAAATTCTCAGTTTTTCAGTGCAACTCAGTCATATACAATGTACTACACTGTGCATTTCGTCTAATGCGGGTTTTTCAGTAAATTCTAAGTTTTTCAGTGCAACTCACTCATATACAATGTACTACACTGTGCATTTCGTCTAATGCGGGTTTTTCAGTAAATTCTAAGTTTTTCAGTGCAACTCACTCTTATACAATGTACTACACTGTGCATTTCGTCTAATGCGGGTTTTATAGTAAATTCTAAGTTTTTCAGTGCAACTCACTCATATACTATGTACTACACTGCATTTCGTCTAATGCGGGTTTTTCAGTAAATTCTGAGTTTTTCAGTGCAACTCACTCATATACAATGTACTACACTGTGCATTTCGTCTAATGCAGGTTTTTCAGTAAATTCTAAGTTTTTCAGTGCAACTCACTCATATACAATGTACTACACTGTGCATTTCGTCTAATGCGGGTTTTTCAGTAAATTCTAAGTTTTTCAATGCAACTCACTCATATACAATGTACTACACTGTGCATTTCGTCTAATGCGGGTTTTTCAGTAAATTCTAAGTTCTTCAGTGCAACTCACTCATATACTATGTGCTACACTCTGCATTTCGTCTAATGCGGGTTTTTCAGTAAATTCTAAGTTTTTCAGTGCAACTCACTCATATACTATGTACTACACTGTGCATTTCGTCTAATGCGGGTTTTTCAGTAAATTCTAAGTTTTTCAGTGCAACTCACTCATATACAATGTACTACACTGTGCATTTCGTCTAATGCGTGTTTTTCAGTAAATTCTAAGTTTTTCAGTGCAACTCACTCATATACAATGTACTACACTGTGCATTTCGTCTAATGCGGGTTTTTCAGTAAATTCTAAGTTTTTCAGTGCAACTCACTCATATACAATGTACTACACTGTGCATTTCTTCTAATGCGGGTTTTTCAGTAAATTCTAAGTTTTTCAGTGCAACTCACTCATATACAATGTACTACACTGTGCATTTCGTCTAATGCGGGTTTTTCAGTAAATTCTAAGTTTTTCAGTGCAACTCACTCATATACAATGTACTACACTGTGCATTTCGTCTAATGCGGGTTTTTCAGTAAATTCTAAGTTTTTCAGTGCAACTCACTCATATACAGTGTACTACACTGTGCATTTCGTCTAATGCGGGTTTTTCAGTAAATTCTAAGTTTTTCAGTGCAACTCACTCATATACAATGTACTACACTGTGCATTTCGTCTAATGCGGGTTTTATAGTAAATTCTAAGTTTTTCAGTGCAACTCACTCATATACTATGTACTACACTGCATTTCGTCTAATGCGGGTTTTTCAGTAAATTCTAAGTTTTTCAGAGCAACTCACTCATATACAATGTACTACCCTGTGCATTTCGTCTAATGCGGGTTTTTCAGTAAATTCTAAGTTTTTCAGTGCAACTCACTCATATACTATGTACTACACTGTGCATTTCGTCTAATGCGGGTTTTTCAGTAAATTCTAAGTTTTTCAGTGCAACTCACTCATATACTATGTACTACACTGTGCATTTCGTCTAATGCGGTTTTTTCAGTAAATTCTAAGTTTTTCAGTGCAACTCACTCATATACAATGTACTACACTGTGCATTTCGTCTAATGCGGGTTTTTCAGTAAATTCTAAGTTTTTCAGTGCAACTCACTCATATACAATGTACTACACTGTGCATTTCGTCTAATGGTGGTTTTTCAGTAAATTCTAAGTTTTTCAGTGCAACTCACTCATATACAATGTACTACACTGTGCATTTCGTCTAATGCGGGTTTTTCAGTAAATTCTAAGTTTTTCAGTGCAACTCACTCATATACAATGTACTACACTGTGCATTTCGTCTAATGCGGGTTTTTCAGTAAATTCTAAGTTTTTCAGTGCAACTCACTCATATACAATGTACTACACTGTGCATTTCGTCTAATGCGGGTTTTTCAGTAAATTCTAAGTTTTTCAGTGCAACTCACTCATATACAATGTACTACACTGTGCATTTCGTCTAATGCGGGTTTTTCAGTAAATTCTAAGTTTTTCAGTGCAACTCACTCATATACAATGTACTACACTGTGCATTTCGTCTTATGCGGGTTTTTCAGTAAATTCTAAGTTTTTCAGTGCAACTCACTCATATAAAATGTACTGCACTGTGCATTTCGTCTAATGCGGGTTTTTCAGTAAATTCTAAGTTTTTCAGTGCAACTCACTCATATACAATGTACTACACTGTGCATTTCGTCTAATGCGGGTTTTTCAGTAAATTCTAAGTTTTTCAATGCAACTCACTCATATACAATGTACTACACTGTGCATTTCGTCTAATGCGGGTTTTTCAGTAAATTCTAAGTTTTTCAGTGCAACTCACTCATATACAATGTACTACACTGTGCATTTCGTCTAATGCGGGTTTTTCAGTAAATTCTAAGTTTTTCAGTGCAACTCACTCATATACAATGTACTACACTGTGCATTTCGTCTAATGCGGGTTTTTCAGTAAATTCTAAGTTTTTCAGTGCAACTCACTCATATACTATGTACTACACTGTGCATATCATCTAATGCGGGTTTTTCAGTAAATTCTAAGTTTTTCAGTGCAACTCACTCATATACTAGGTACTACACTGTGCATTTCGTCTAATGCGGGTTTTTCAGTAAATTCTAAGTTTTTCAGTGCAACTCACTCATATACAATGTACTACACTGTGCATTTCGTCTAATGGTGGTTTTTCAGTAAATTCTAAGTATTTCAGTGCAACTCACTCATATACAATGTACTACACTGTGCATTTCGTCTAATGCGGGTTTTTCAGTAAATTCTAAGTTTTTCACTGCAACTCACTCATATACAATGTACTACACTGTGCATTTCGT
Source organism: Mus caroli (assembly GCF_978045245.1). Lineage (NCBI taxonomy): Eukaryota > Metazoa > Chordata > Mammalia > Rodentia > Muridae > Mus > Mus caroli. The sequence continues at coordinate 42,344 of NW_028227890.1, read as the reverse complement.
CTAATGCGGGTTTTTCAGTAAATTCTAAGTTTTTCAGTGCAACTCACTCATATACAATGTACTACACTGTGCATATCGTCTAATGCGGGTTTTTCAGTAAATTCTAAGTTTTTCAGTGCAACTCACTCATATACAATGTACTACACTGTGCATTTCGTCTAATGGTGGTTTTTCAGTAAATTCTAAGTTTTTCAGTGCAACTCACTCATATACAATGTACTACACTGTGCGTTTTGTCTAATGCGGGTTTTTCAGTAAATTCTAAGTTTTTCAGTGCAACTCACTCATATACAATGTACTACACTGTGCATTTCGTCTAATGCGGGTTTTTCAGTAAATTCTAAGTTTTTCAGTGCAACTCACTCATATACTATGTACTACACTGTGCATTTCGTCTAATGGTGGTTTTTCAGTAAATTCTAAGTTTTTCAGTGCAACTCACTCATATACTATGTACTACACTGTGCATTTCGTCTAATGGTGGTTTTTCAGTAAATTCTAAGTTTTTCAGTGCAACTCACTCATATACAATGTACTACACTGTGCATTTCGTCTAATGCGGGTTTTTCAGTAAATTCTAAGTTTTTCAGTGCAACTCACTCATATACAATGTACTACACTGTGCATTTCGTCTAATGCGGGTTTTATAGTAAATTCTAAGTTTTTCAGTGCAACTCACTCATATACAATGTACTACACTGTGCATTTCGTCTAATGCGGGTTTTTCAGTAAATTCTAAGTTTTTCAGTGCAACTCACTCATATACAATGTACTACACTGTGCATTTCGTCTAATGCGGGTTTTATAGTAAATTCTAAGTTTTTCAGTGCAACTCACTCATATACTATGTACTACACTGCATTTCATCTAATGCGGGTTTTTCAGTAAATTCTAAGTTTTTCAGTGCAACTCACTCATATACAATGTACTACCCTGTGCATTTCGTCTAATGCGGGTTTTTCAGTAAATTCTAAGTTTTTCAGTGCAACTCACTCATATACTATGTACTACACTGTGCATTTCGTCTAATGCGGGTTTTTCAGTAAATTCTAAGTTTTTCAGTGCAACTCACTCATATACTATGTACTACACTGTGCATTTCGTCTAATGCGGGTTTTTCAGTAAATTCTAAGTTTTTCAGTGCAACTCACTCATATACAATGTACTACACTGTGCATTTCGTCTAATGCGGGTTTTTCAGTAAATTCTAAGTTTTTCAGTGCAACTCACTCATATACAATGTACTACACTGTGCATTTCGTCTAATGGTGGTTTTTCAGTAAATTCTAAGTTTTTCAGTGCAACTCACTCATATACAATGTACTACACTGTGCATTTCGTCTAATGCGGGTTTTTCAGTAAATTCTAAGTTTTTCAGTGCAACTCACTCATATACAATGTACTACACTGTGCATTTCGTCTAATGCGGGTTTTTCAGTAAATTCTAAGTTTTTCAGTGCAACTCACTCATATACAATGTACTACACTGTGCATTTCGTTTAATGCGGGTTTTATAGTAAATTCTAAGTTTTTCAGTGCAACTCACTCATATACAATGTACTACACTGTGCATTTCGTCTAATGCGGGTTTTTTAGTAAATTCTAAGTTTTTCAGTGCAACTCACTCATATACAATGTACTACACTGTGCATTTCGTCTAATGAGGGTTTTTCAGTAAATTCTAAGTTTTTCAGTGAAACTCACTCTTATACAATGTACAACACTGTGCATTTCGTCTAATGCGGGTTTTATAGTAAATTCTAAGTTTTTCAGTGCAACTCACTCATATACTATGTACTACACTGCATTTCGTCTAATGCGGGTTTTTCAGTAAATTCTGAGTTTTTCAGTGCAACTCACTCATATACAATGTACTACACTGTGCATTTCGTCTAATGCGGGTTTTTCAGTAAATTCTAAGTTTTTCAGTGCAACTCACTCATATACAATGTACTACACTGTGCATTTCGTCTAATGCGGGTTTTTCAGTAAATTCTAAGTTTTTCAATGCAACTCACTCATATACAATGTACTACACTGTGCATTTCGTCTAATGCGGGTTTTTCAGTAAATTCTAAGTTTTTCAGTGCAACTCACTCATATACAATGTACTACACTGTGCATTTCGTCTAATGCGGGTTTTTCAGTAAATTCTAAGTTTTTCAGTGCAACTCACTCATATACAATGTACTACACTGTGCATTTCGTCTAATGCGGGTTTTTCAGTAAATTCTAAGTTTTTCAGTGCAACACACTCATATACTATGTACTACACTGTGCATATCATCTAATGCGGGTTTTTCAGTAAATTCTAAGTTTTTCAGTGCAACTCACTCATATACTAGGTACTACACTGTGCATTTCGTCTAATGCGGGTTTTTCAGTAAATTCTAAGTTTTTCAGTGCAACTCACTCATATACAATGTACTACACTGTGCATTTCGTCTAATGGTGGTTTTTCAGTAAATTCTAAGTATTTCAGTGCAACTCACTCATATACAATGTACTACACTGTGCATTTCGTCTAATGCGGGTTTTTCAGTAAATTCTAAGTTTTTCACTGCAACTCACTCATATACAATGTACTACACTGTGCATTTCGTCTAATGCGGGTTTTTCAGTAAATTCTAAGTTTTTCAGTGCAACTCACTCATATACAATGTACTACACTGTGCATATCGTCTAATGCGGGTTTTTTCAGTTCATTCTAAGTTTTTCAGTGCAACTCACTCATATACAATGTACTACACTGTGCATTTCGTCTAATGGTGGTTTTTCAGTAAATTCTAAGTTTTTCAGTGCAACTCACTCATATACAATGTACTACACTGTGCGTTTTGTCTAATGCGGGTTTTTCAGTAAATTCTAAGTTTTTCAGTGCAACTCACTCATATACAATGTACTACACTGTGCATTTCGTCTAATGCGGGTTTTTCAGTAAATTCTAAGTTTTTCAGTGCAACTCACTCATATACTATGTACTACACTGTGCATTTCGTCTAATGGTGGTTTTTCAGTAAATTCTAAGTTTTTCAGTGCAACTCACTCATATACTATGTACTACACTGTGCATTTCGTCTAATGGTGGTTTTTCAGTAAATTCTAAGTTTTTCAGTGCAACTCACTCATATACAATGTACTACACTGTGCATTTCGTCTAATGCGGGTTTTTCAGTAAATTCTAAGTTTTTCAGTGCAACTCACTCATATACAATGTACTACACTGTGCATTTCGTCTAATGCGGGTTTTATAGTAAATTCTAAGTTTTTCAGTGCAACTCACTCATATACAATGTACTACACTGTGCATTTCGTCTAATGCGGGTTTTTCAGTAAATTCTAAGTTTTTCAGTGCAACTCACTCATATACTATGTACTACACTGCATTTCATCTAATGCGGGTTTTTCAGTAAATTCTAAGTTTTTCAGTGCAACTCACTCATATACAATGTACTACCCTGTGCATTTCGTCTAATGCGGGTTTTTCAGTAAATTCTAAGTTTTTCAGTGCAACTCACTCATATACTATGTACTACACTGTGCATTTCGTCTAATGCGGGTTTTTCAGTAAATTCTAAGTTTTTCAGTGCAACTCACTCATATACAATGTACTACACTGTGCATTTCGTCTAATGCGGGTTTTTCAGTAAATTCTAAGTTTTTCAGTGCAACTCACTCATATACAATGTACTACACTGTGCATTTCGTCTAATGGTGGTTTTTCAGTAAATTCTAAGTTTTTCAGTGCAACTCACTCATATACAATGTACTACACTGTGCATTTCGTCTAATGCGGGTTTTTCAGTAAATTCTAAGTTTTTCAGTGCAACTCACTCATATACAATGTACTACACTGTGCATTTCGTCTAATGCGGGTTTTTCAGTAAATTCTAAGTTTTTCAGTGCAACTCACTCATATACAATGTACTACACTGTGCATTTCGTTTAATGCGGGTTTTATAGTAAATTCTAAGTTTTTCAGTGCAACTCACTCATATACAATGTACTACACTGTGCATTTCGTCTAATGCGGGTTTTTCAGTAAATTCTAAGTTTTTCAGTGCAACTCACTCATATACAATGTACTACACTGTGCATTTCGTCTAATGAGGGTTTTTCAGTAAATTCTAAGTTTTTCAGTGAAACTCACTCTTATACAATGTACAACACTGTGCATTTCGTCTAATGTGGGTTTTATAGTAAATTCTAAGTTTTTCAGTGCAACTCACTCATATACTATGTACTACACTGCATTTCGTCTAATGCGGGTTTTTCAGTAAATTCTGAGTTTTTCAGTGCAACTCACTCATATACAATGTACTACACTGTGCATTTCGTCTAATGCGGGTTTTTCAGTAAATTCTAAGTTTTTCAGTGCAACTCACTCATATACAATGTACTACACTGTGCATTTCGTCTAATGCGGGTTTTTCAGTAAATTCTAAGTTTTTCAATGCAACTCACTCATATACAATGTACTACACTGTGCATTTCGTCTAATGCGGGTTTTTCTCTAAATTCTATGTTCTTCAGTGCAACTCACTCATGTACTATGTACTACACTGTGCATTTCGTCTAATGCGGGTTTTTCAGTAAATTCTAAGTTTTTCAGTGCAACTCACTCATATACTATGTACTACACTGTGCATTTCGTCTAATGCGGGTTTTTCAGTAAATTCTAAGTTTTTCAGTGCAACTCACTCATATACAATGTACTACACTGTGCATTTCGTCTAATGCGGGTTTTTCAGTAAATTCTAAGTTTTTCAGTGCAACTCACTCATATACAATGTACTACACTGTGCATTTCGTCTAATGCGGGTTTTTCAGTAAATTCTAAGTTTTTCAGTGCAACTCACTCATATACAAAGTACTACACTGTGCATTTCGTCTAATGCGGGTTTTCCAGTAAATTCTAAGTTTTTCAGTGCAACTCACTCATATACTATGTACTACACTGTGCATTTCGTCTAATGCGGGTTTTTCAGTAAATTCTAAGTTTTTCAGTGCAAATCACTCATATACTATGTACTACACTGTGCATTTCGTCTAATGCGGGTTTTTCAGTAAATTCTAAGTTTTTCAGTGCAACTCACTCATATACAATGTACTACACTGTGCATTTCGTCTAATGCGGGTTTTTCAGTAAATTCTAAGTTTTTCAGTGCAACTCACTCATATACAATGTACTGCACTGTGCATTTCGTCTAATGCGGGTTTTTCAGTAAATTCTAAGTTTTTCAGTGCAACTCACTCATATACAATGTACTACACTGTGCATTTCGTCTAATGCGGGTTTTTCAGTAAATTCTAAGTTTTTCAATGCAACTCACTCATATACAATGTACTACACTGTGCATTTCGTCTAATGCGGGTTTTTCAGTAAATTCTAAGTTTTTCAGTGCAACTCACTCATATACAATGTACTACACTGTGCATTACGTCTAATGGTGGTTTTACAGTAAATTCTAAGTTTTTCAGTGCAACTCACTCATATACAATGTACTACACTGTGCGTTTTGTCTAATGCGGGTTTTTCAGTAAATTCTAAGTTTTTCAGTGCAACTCACTCATATACAATGTACTACACTGTGCATTTCATCTAATGCGGGTTTTTCAGTAAATTCTAAGTTTTTCAGTGCAACTCACTCATATACTATGTACTACACTGTGCATTTCGTCTAATGCGGGTTTTTCAGTAAATTCTAAGTTTTTCAGTGCAACTCACTCATATACTATGTACTACACTGTGCATTTCGTCTAATGCGGGTTTTTCAGTAAATTCTAAGTTTTTCAGTGCAACTCACTCATATACAATGTACTACACTGTGCATTTCGTCTAATGCGGGTTTTTCAGTAAATTCTAAGTTTTTCAGTGCAACTCACGCATATACAATGTACTACACTGTGCATTTCGTCTAATGCGGGTTTTTCAGTAAATTCTAAGTTTTTCAGTGCAACTCACTCATATACAATGTACTACACTTTGCATTTCGTCTAATGCGGGTTTTTCAGTAAATTCTAAGTTTTTCAGTGCAACTCACTCATATACAATGTACTACACTGTGCATTTCGTCTAATGCGGGTTTTTCAGTAAATTCTAAGTTTTTCAGTGCAACTCACTCATATACAATGTACTACACTGTGCATTTCGTCTAATGCGGGTTTTCAGTAAATTCTAAGTTTTTCAGTGCAACTCACTCTTATACAATGTACTACACTGTGCATTTCGTCTAATGCGGGTTTTATAGTAAATTCTAAGTTTTTCAGTGCAACTCACTCATATACTATGTACTACACTGCATTTCGTCTAATGCGGGTTTTTCAGTAAATTCTGAGTTTTTCAGTGCAACTCACTCATATACAATGTACTACACTGTGCATTTCGTCTAATGCGGGTTTTTCAGTAAATTCTAAGTTTTTCAGTGCAACTCACTCATATACAATGTACTACACTGTGCATTTCGTCTAATGCGGTTTTTCAGTAAATTCTAAGTTTTTCAATGCAAGTCACTCATATACAATGTACTACACTTTGCATTTCGTCTAATGCGGGTTTTTCAGTAAATTCTAAGTTTTTCAGTGCAACTCACTCATATACAATGTACTACACTGTGCATTTCGTCTAATGCGGGTTTTTCAGTAAATTCTAAGTTTTTCAGTGCAACTCACTCATATACAATGTACTACACTGTGCATTTCGTCTAATGCGGGTTTTCAGTAAATTCTAAGTTTTTCAGTGCAACTCACTCTTATACAATGTACTACACTGTGCATTTCGTCTAATGCGGGTTTTATAGTAAATTCTAAGTTTTTCAGTGCAACTCACTCATATACTATGTACTACACTGCATTTCGTCTAATGCGGGTTTTTCAGTAAATTCTGAGTTTTTCAGTGCAACTCACTCATATACAATGTACTACACTGTGCATTTCGTCTAATGCGGGTTTTTCAGTAAATTCTAAGTTTTTCAGTGCAACTCACTCATATACAATGTACTACACTGTGCATTTCGTCTAATGCGGTTTTTCAGTAAATTCTAAGTTTTTCAATGCAAGTCACTCATATACAATGTACTACACTGTGCATTTCGTCTAATGCGGGTTTTTCAGTAAATTCTATGTTCTTCAGTGCAACTCACTCATGTACTATGTACTACACTGTGCATTTCGTCTAATGCGGGTTTTTCAGTAAATTCTAAGTTTTTCAGTGCAACTCACTCATATACTATGTACTACACTGTGCATTTCGTCTAATGCGGGTTTTTCAGTAAATTCTAAGTTTTTCAGTGCAACTCACTCATATACAATGTACTACACTGTGCATTTCGTCTAATGCGGGTTTTTCAGTAAATTCTAAGTTTTTCAGTGCAACTCACTCATATACAATGTACTACACTGTGCATTTCGTCTAATGCGGGTTTTTCAGTAAATTCTAAGTTTTTCAGTGCAACTCACTCATATACAATGTACTGCACTGTGCATTTCGTCTAATGCGGGTTTTTCAGTAAATTCTAAGTTTTTCAGTGCAACTCACTCATATACAATGTACTACACTGTGCATTTCGTCTAATGCGGGTTTTTCAGTAAATTCTAAGTTTTTCAATGCAACTCACTCATATACAATGTACTACACTGTGCATTTCGTCTAATGCGGGTTTTTCAGTAAATTCTAAGTTTTTCAGTGCAACTCACTCATATACAATGTACTACACTGTGCATTTCGTCTAATGCGGGTTTTATAGTAAATTCTAAGTTTTTCAGTGCAACTCACTCATATACAATATACTACACTGTGCATTTCGTCTAATGGTGGTTTTTCAGTAAATTCTAAGTTTTTCAGTGCAACTCACTCATATACAATGTACTACACTGTGCGTTTTGTCTAATGCGGGTTTTTCAGTAAATTCTAAGTTTTTCAGTGCAACTCACTCATATACAATGTACTACACTGTGCATTTCATCTAATGCGGGTTTTTCAGTAAATTCTAAGTTTTTCAGTGCAACTCACTCATATACTATGTACTACACTGTGCATTTCGTCTAATGCGGGTTTTTCAGTAAATTCTAAGTTTTTCAGTGCAACTCACTCATATACTATGTACTACACTGTGCATTTCGTCTAATGGTGGTTTTTCAGTAAATTCTAAGTTTTTCAGTGCAACTCACTCATATACAATGTACTGCACTGTGCATTTCGTCTAATGCGGGTTTTTCAGTAAATTCTAAGTTTTTCAGTGCAACTCACTCATATACAATGTACTACACTGTGCATTTCGTCTAATGCGGGTTTTTCAGTAAATTCTAAGTTTTTCAATGCAACTCACTCATATACAATGTACTACACTGTGCATTTCGTCTAATGCGGGTTTTTCAGTAAATTCTAAGTTTTTCAGTGCAACTCACTCATATACAATGTACTACACTGTGCATTACGTCTAATGGTGGTTTTACAGTAAATTCTAAGTTTTTCAGTGCAACTCACTCATATACAATGTACTACACTGTGCGTTTTGTCTAATGCGGGTTTTTCAGTAAATTCTAAGTTTTTCAGTGCAACTCACTCATATACAATGTACTACACTGTGCATTTCATCTAATGCGGGTTTTTCAGTAAATTCTAAGTTTTTCAGTGCAACTCACTCATATACTATGTACTACACTGTGCATTTCGTCTAATGCGGGTTTTTCAGTAAATTCTAAGTTTTTCAGTGCAACTCACTCATATACTATGTACTACACTGTGCATTTCGTCTAATGCGGGTTTTTCAGTAAATTCTAAGTTTTTCAGTGCAACTCACTCATATACAATGTACTACACTGTGCATTTCGTCTAATGCGGGTTTTTCAGTAAATTCTAAGTTTTTCAGTGCAACTCACGCATATACAATGTACTACACTGTGCATTTCGTCTAATGCGGGTTTTTCAGTAAATTCTAAGTTTTTCAGTGCAACTCACTCATATACAATGTACTACACTGTGCATTTCGTCTAATGCGGGTTTTTCAGTAAATTCTAAGTTTTTCAATGCAACTCACTCATATACAATGTACTACACTGTGCATTTCGTCTAATGCGGGTTTTTCTCTAAATTCTATGTTCTTCAGTGCAACTCACTCATGTACTATGTACTACACTGTGCATTTCGTCTAATGCGGGTTTTTCAGTAAATTCTAAGTTTTTCAATGCAACTCACTCATATACAATGTACTACACTGTGCATTTCGTCTAATGCGGGTTTTTCTCTAAATTCTATGTTCTTCAGTGCAACTCACTCATGTACTATGTACTACACTGTGCATTTCGTCTAATGCGGGTTTTTCAGTAAATTCTAAGTTTTTCAGTGCAACTCACTCATATACTATGTACTACACTGTGCATTTCGTCTAATGCGGGTTTTTCAGTAAATTCTAAGTTTTTCAGTGCAACTCACTCATATACAATGTACTACACTGTGCATTTCGTCTAATGCGGGTTTTATAGTAAATTCTAAGTTTTTCAGTGCAACTCACTCATATACAATGTACTACACTGTGCATTTCGTCTAATGCGGGTTTTTCAGTAAATTCTAAATTTTTCAGTGCAACTCACTCATATACAAAGTACTACACTGTGCATTTCGTCTAATGCGGGTTTTCCAGTAAATTCTAAGTTTTTCAGTGCAACTCACTCATATACTATGTACTACACTGTGCATTTCGTCTAATGCGGGTTTTTCAGTAAATTCTAAGTTTTTCAGTGCAAATCACTCATATACTATGTACTACACTGTGCATTTCGTCTAATGCGGGTTTTTCAGTAAATTCTAAGTTTTTCAGTGCAACTCACTCATATACAATGTACTACACTGTGCATTTCGTCTAATGCGGGTTTTTCAGTAAATTCTAAGTTTTTCAGTGCAACTCACTCATATACAATGTACTGCACTGTGCATTTCGTCTAATGCGGGTTTTTCAGTAAATTCTAAGTTTTTCAGTGCAACTCACTCATATACAATGTACTACACTGTGCATTTCGTCTAATGCGGGTTTTTCAGTAAATTCTAAGTTTTTCAATGCAACTCACTCATATACAATGTACTACACTCTGCATTTCGTCTAATGCGGGTTTTTCAGTAAATTCTAAGTTTTTCAGTGCAACTCACTCATATACAATGTACTACACTGTGCATTACGTCTAATGGTGGTTTTACAGTAAATTCTAAATTTTTCAGTGCAACTCACTCATATACAATGTACTACACTGTGCGTTTTGTCTAATGCGGGTTTTTCAGTAAATTCTAAGTTTTTCAGTGCAACTCACTCATATACAATGTACTACACTGTGCATTTCATCTAATGCGGGTTTTTCAGTAAATTCTAAGTTTTTCAGTGCAACTCACTCATATACTATGTACTACACTGTGCATTTCGTCTAATGCGGGTTTTTCAGTAAATTCTAAGTTTTTCAGTGCAACTCACTCATATACTATGTACTACACTGTGCATTTCGTCTAATGCGGGTTTTTCAGTAAATTCTAAGTTTTTCAGTGCAACTCACTCATATACAATGTACTACACTGTGCATTTCGTCTAATGCGGGTTTTTCAGTAAATTCTAAGTTTTTCAGTGCAACTCACGCATATACAATGTACTACACTGTGCATTTCGTCTAATGCGGGTTTTTCAGTAAATTCTAAGTTTTTCAGTGCAACTCACTCATATACAATGTACTACACTTTGCATTTCGTCTAATGCGGGTTTTTCAGTAAATTCTAAGTTTTTCAGTGCAACTCACTCATATACAATGTACTACACTGTGCATTTCGTCTAATGCGGGTTTTTCAGTAAATTCTAAGTTTTTCAGTGCAACTCACTCATATACAATGTACTACACTGTGCATTTCGTCTAATGCGGGTTTTCAGTAAATTCTAAGTTTTTCAGTGCAACTCACTCATATACAATGTACTACACTGTGCATTTCGTCTAATGAGGGTTTTTCAGTAAATTCTAAGTTTTTCAGTGCAACTCACTCTTATACAATGTACTACACTGTGCATTTCGTCTAATGCGGGTTTTATAGTAAATTCTAAGTTTTTCAGTGCAACTCACTCATATACTATGTACTACACTGCATTTCGTCTAATGCGGGTTTTTCAGTAAATTCTGAGTTTTTCAGTGCAACTCACTCATATACAATGTACTACACTGTGCATTTCGTCTAATGCGGGTTTTTCAGTAAATTCTAAGTTTTTCAGTGCAACTCACTCATATACAATGTACTACACTGTGCATTTCGTCTAATGCGGTTTTTCAGTAAATTCTAAGTTTTTCAATGCAAGTCACTCATATACAATGTACTACACTGTGCATTTCGTCTAATGCGGGTTTTTCAGTAAATTCTATGTTCTTCAGTGCAACTCACTCATGTACTATGTACTACACTGTGCATTTCGTCTAATGCGGGTTTTTCAGTAAATTCTAAGTTTTTCAGTGCAACTCACTCATATACTATGTACTACACTGTGCATTTCGTCTAATGCGGGTTTTTCAGTAAATTCTAAGTTTTTCAGTGCAACTCACTCATATACAATGTACTACACTGTGCATTTCGTCTAATGCGGGTTTTTCAGTAAATTCTAAGTTTTTCAGTGCAACTCACTCATATACAATGTACTACACTGTGCATTTCGTCTAATGCGGGTTTTTCAGTAAATTCTAAGTTTTTCAGTGCAACTCACTCATATACAATGTACTGCACTGTGCATTTCGTCTAATGCGGGTTTTTCAGTAAATTCTAAGTTTTTCAGTGCAACTCACTCATATACAATGTACTACACTGTGCATTTCGTCTAATGCGGGTTTTTCAGTAAATTCTAAGTTTTTCAGTGCAACTCACTCATATACAATGTACTACACTGTGCATTTCGTTTAATGCGGGTTTTATAGTAAATTCTAAGTTTTTCAGTGCAACTCACTCATATACAATGTACTACACTGTGCATTTCGTCTAATGCGGGTTTTCAGTAAATTCTAAGTTTTTCAGTGCAACTCACTCATATACAATGTACTACACTGTGCATTTCGTCTAATGAGGGTTTTTCAGTAAATTCTAAGTTTTTCAGTGCAACTCACTCTTATACAATGTACTACACTGTGCATTTCGTCTAATGCGGGTTTTATAGTAAATTCTAAGTTTTTCAGTGCAACTCACTCATATACTATGTACTACACTGCATTTCGTCTAATGCGGGTTTTTCAGTAAATTCTGAGTTTTTCAGTGCAACTCACTCATATACAATGTACTACACTGTGCATTTCGTCTAATGCGGGTTTTTCAGTAAATTCTAAGTTTTTCAGTGCAACTCACTCATATACAATGTACTACACTGTGCATTTCGTCTAATGCGGTTTTTCAGTAAATTCTAAGTTTTTCAATGCAAGTCACTCATATACAATGTACTACACTGTGCATTTCGTCTAATGCGGGTTTTTCAGTAAATTCTATGTTCTTCAGTGCAACTCACTCATGTACTATGTACTACACTGTGCATTTCGTCTAATGCGGGTTTTTCAGTAAATTCTAAGTTTTTCAGTGCAACTCACTCATATACTATGTACTACACTGTGCATTTCGTCTAATGCGGGTTTTTCAGTAAATTCTAAGTTTTTCAGTGCAACTCACTCATATACAATGTACTACACTGTGCATTTCGTCTAATGCGGGTTTTTCAGTAAATTCTAAGTTTTTCAGTGCAACTCACTCATATACAATGTACTACACTGTGCATTTCGTCTAATGCGGGTTTTTCAGTAAATTCTAAGTTTTTCAGTGCAACTCACTCATATACAATGTACTGCACTGTGCATTTCGTCTAATGCGGGTTTTTCAGTAAATTCTAAGTTTTTCAGTGCAACTCACTCATATACAATGTACTACACTGTGCATTTCGTCTAATGCGGGTTTTTCAGTAAATTCTAAGTTTTTCAGTGCAACTCACTCATATACAATGTACTACACTGTGCATTTCGTTTAATGCGGGTTTTATAGTAAATTCTAAGTTTTTCAGTGCAACTCACTCATATACAATGTACTACACTGTGCATTTCGTCTAATGCGGGTTTTTCAGTAAATTCTAAGTTTTTCAGTGCAACTCACTCATATACAATGTACTACACTGTGCATTTCGTCTAATGAGGGTTTTTCAGTAAATTCTAAGTTTTTCAGTGAAACTCACTCTTATACAATGTACAACACTGTGCATTTCGTCTAATGCGGGTTTTATAGTAAATTCTAAGTTTTTCAGTGCAACTCACTCATATACTATGTACTACACTGCATTTCGTCTAATGCGGGTTTTTCAGTAAATTCTGAGTTTTTCAGTGCAACTCACTCATATACAATGTACTACACTGTGCATTTCGTCTAATGCGGGTTTTTCAGTAAATTCTAAGTTTTTCAGTGCAACTCACTCATATACAATGTACTACACTGTGCATTTCGTCTAATGCGGGTTTTTCAGTAAATTCTAAGTTTTTCAATGCAACTCACTCATATACAATGTACTACACTGTGCATTTCGTCTAATGCGGGTTTTTCTCTAAATTGTATGTTCTTCAGTGCAACTCACTCATGTACTATGTACTACACTGTGCATTTCGTCTAATGCGGGTTTTTCAGTAAATTCTAAGTTTTTCAGTGCTACTCACTCATATACTATGTACTACACTGTGCATTTCGTCTAATGCGGGTTTTTCAGTAAATTCTAAGTTTTTCAGTGCAACTCACTCATATACAATGTACTACACTGTGCATTTCGTCTAATGCGGGTTTTTCAGTAAATTCTAAGTTTTTCAGTGCAACTCACTCATATACAATGTACTACACTGTGCATTTCGTCTAATGCGGGTTTTTCAGTAAATTCTAAGTTTTTCAGTGCAACTCACTCATATACAAAGTACTACACTGTGCATTTCGTCTAATGCGGGTTTTCCAGTAAATTCTAAGTTTTTCAGTGCAACTCACTCATATACTATGTACTACACTGTGCATTTCGTCTAATGCGGGTTTTTCAGTAAATTCTAAGTTTTTCAGTGCAAATCACTCATATACTATGTACTACACTGTGCATTTCGTCTAATGCGGGTTTTTCAGTAAATTCTAAGTTTTTCAGTGCAACTCACTCATATACAATGTACTACACTGTGCATTTCGTCTAATGCGGGTTTTTCAGTAAATTCTAAGTTTTTCAGTGCAACTCACTCATATACAATGTACTGCACTGTGCATTTCGTCTAATGCGGGTTTTTCAGTAAATTCTAAGTTTTTCAGTGCAACTCACTCATATACAATGTACTACACTGTGCATTTCGTCTAATGCGGGTTTTTCAGTAAATTCTAAGTTTTTCAATGCAACTCACTCATATACAATGTACTACACTGTGCATTTCGTCTAATGCGGGTTTTTCAGTAAATTCTAAGTTTTTCAGTGCAACTCACTCATATACAATGTACTACACTGTGCATTACGTCTAATGGTGGTTTTACAGTAAATTCTAAGTTTTTCAGTGCAACTCACTCATATACAATGTACTACACTGTGCGTTTTGTCTAATGCGGGTTTTTCAGTAAATTCTAAGTTTTTCAGTGCAACTCACTCATATACAATGTACTACACTGTGCATTTCATCTAATGCGGGTTTTTCAGTAAATTCTAAGTTTTTCAGTGCAACTCACTCATATACTATGTACTACACTGTGCATTTCGTCTAATGCGGGTTTTTCAGTAAATTCTAAGTTTTTCAGTGCAACTCACTCATATACTATGTACTACACTGTGCATTTCGTCTAATGCGGGTTTTTCAGTAAATTCTAAGTTTTTCAGTGCAACTCACTCATATACAATGTACTACACTGTGCATTTCGTCTAATGCGGGTTTTTCAGTAAATTCTAAGTTTTTCAGTGCAACTCACGCATATACAATGTACTACACTGTGCATTTCGTCTAATGCGGGTTTTTCAGTAAATTCTAAGTTTTTCAGTGCAACTCACTCATATACAATGTACTACACTTTGCATTTCGTCTAATGCGGGTTTTTCAGTAAATTCTAAGTTTTTCAGTGCAACTCACTCATATACAATGTACTACACTGTGCATTTCGTCTAA